>NC_084742.1:62931010-62943510 GCF_033978785.1 Entelurus aequoreus | reverse complement strand
TGAACTGTTTACGACCCCCGTCCCTTAGAAACAGCTGTGGCCATGTGGTCAGGGAAGGTCCAAATAAAGGGAGGAGGCGTGCAATCTTTTGGGCAGAGCGTGCTGAGACACTGTGCAAGCAGGGGCGGATTAAGAAATTTTGGCCCCCTGGGCCTGACATGGTCTTGGCCCCTCAACCTTCCATATGAGGAGGTGTGAACAAGTGATGACATAAATCATGGTCCCAATAACATTGCATCTAATAGACAATGTCTCATTTGCACCCCTGCTGGTGACATCTATCAAAATGAGGGTGGTCCCAAAAAGGAGGGATTTTTCAAATTGACTGCGTGTCTCTTTTAAAAGTGCTCCCCCTCTGGTCAACATATGAAATAACAGGTGTGTGTAAAAATTTGAAGGGCTCTCCCTCTGGTCAACATATGTTAAAACAAGCGTGTGTAAGAAATTGAAATGCGCTCTCTTTGGCCAAAATTAATCTAAATAGATACATAAATATGTATATAGAGACATACTGTAATAACTTGAAGTAAATAATGACGATTAAAAAACAATTGTAAACAAAAAATATAAAAATGAACTAAAAGCAGTCTTTTTCTCACAATGTGTCGACTTTTTTCTCATAAAATTGGGAACAATTTCTCACATTCTTCCTGTTTCTGTAACATTGCAATATTTTCTCGTAAAAGTATTACTTTTTTATGTAAAATTATTACTTTTTAATGCAAAATGGCGACAATTGTCATTAAAAATTCTGACTTTTATTACAATATTGCCAATTTTTTTTGCTGTTCTTTTAAAATAGTGACAGTTTTTTTAGCAAAATTATGACTTTTGTCATCATTTTGCCAAGGAAAATTCAGATGATTATTATAATATTTCCAACATTTTACAGTTTTCTTATAAAATTGTGACTTTTGCCAAGTAAAATTACGACTTTTAATTAAATTACCAAAAATGTAAGCTTTTTCTTGTAAAATTGCGACTGTTATTTAGTAAAATTCCAACTTTTATCATAATATTGCACAAATATTCACTTTTTCTTGTACAATTTTGACTTGTATTGAGTAAAATTACAACTTTTACTATAATACTGCCAAAAATCCAAGTTTTTCTTGTGAAATTGTGACCTTTTTTTTGGTGAAATTCCAACTCATTTTTCACAACAAGCTTTTTTATATTTGCATAGTATGTACATATTATTAATGTTGTAAATACACATCTTTATACATCTAGAAAGGCTGGTCCTAAAGAGGGAGGCATTTTTCGGAGTTCTCAAGAAGGTAACAAATACAATAATGTGTGTGTGTGTAAGTTTGTGTGTGTGTGTGTGTGTGTTCTTGTATTCCTACCCTTCTTGAGACATCAAGAAGGAAACGTATCTTCCATATGAGGAGGTGTGAACAACTGATTGCGTCTAATAGACAATGTCTCATTTGCACCCCTGCTGGTGACATCTATCAAAATGAGGGTGGTCCCAAAAAGGAGGGATTTTTCAAATTGACTGCGTGTCTTTTAAAAGTGCTCCCCCTCTGGTCAACATATGAAATAACAGGTGTGTGTAAAAATTTGAAGGGCTCCCCCTCTGGTCAACATATGTTAAAACAAGCGTGTGTAAGAAATTGAAATGCGCTCTCTTTGGCCAAAATTAATCTAAATAAATGAATAAATAAATATGTATATAGAGACATAACTTGAAGTAAATAATGAAGATTAAAAAACAATTGTAAACAAAAAATATAAAAATGAACTAAAAGCAGTCTTTTTCTCACAATGTGTCGACTTTTTTCTTAAAAAACTGGGAACAATTTCTCACATTCTTTCTGTTCCTGTAATATTGCAATATTTTGTCGTAAAACTATAACGTTTTTATGTAAAATTATTACTTTTTAATGCAAAATGGTGACATTTGTTATATACAATTCTGACCTTTATCACAATATTGCCTTTTTTTTTTCTTTCTTGTAAAATAGTGACAGTTTTTGAGTAAAATTATGACTTTTGTCATGATTTTGCCGTGTAAAATTCCGATGATTATTATAATATTGCCAAAATGTTACAGTTTTCTTATATTCTTATAGATCTGTGACTTTTGTCGGGTCAAATTACGACTCTTTTAAGTTAAAGTTAAAGTACCCATGATTGTCACACACACACACACCCTGGGAGGTGAGGGGAGCAGTGAGCAGCAGCGGTGGCCGCGCCCAGGAATACTTTTTTGGTGATTTAATTTTCATAAAATTGCCAAAATTTTACGCTTTTTTTTTTTTGTCAAATTGTTACTGTTATTGAGTAAAATTCCAACATGTATTATAATATTGCACAAATGTTCGGTTTTTCCTGCAAAATTTTGAATTGCGTCGAATAAAATTACAACTTGTATTATTATACTGCCAAAATTCAAAGTTTTTTTGTGTGAAATTGTGACCTTTTTCTGGTAAAATTCCAACTCATTTTTCACAACAAACTTTTTTATATTTGCATAGTATGTATATATTATTAATGTTGTAAATACACATCTTTAAATATCTAGAAACGGTGGTCCTAAAGAGGTAGGCATTATCTGGAAGTCTCAAGAAGGTAAGAAATACACGAAGGTGTGTGTGTGTGTGCGTGTGTGTGCATGTGCGTGTGTGTGTGTGTGTGTGTTCTTGTATTTCTTCCCTTCTTGAGACATGAAGAACAAAAGTATCTTCCATATGAGGAGGTGTGAACAAGTGATGACATAAATCATGGTCCCAATAACATTGCATCTAATAGACAATGTCTCATTAGCACCCCTGCTGGTGACATCTATCAAAATGAGGGTGGTCCCAAAAAGGAGGGATTTTTCAAATTGACTGCGTGTCTTTTAAAAGTGCTCCCCCTCTGGTCAACATATGAAATAACAGGTGTGTGTAAAAATTTGAAGTGCTCCCCCTCTGGTCAACATATGTTAAAACAAGCGTGTGTAAGAAATTGAAATGCGCTCTCTTTGGCCAAAATTAATGTAAATAAATAAATAAATATGTATATAGAGACATAACTTGAAGTAAATAATGAAGATTAAAAAACAATTGTAAACAAAAAATATAAAAATGAACTAAAAGCAGTCTTTTTCTCACAATGTGTCGACTTTTTTCTTAAAAAACTGGGAACAATTTCTCACATTCTTTCTGTTTCTGTAGTTTTGCAATATTTTGTCGTAAAACTATTACGTTTTTATGTAAAATTATTACTTTTTAATGCAAAATGGTGACATTTGTTATATACAATTCTGACCTTTATCACAATATTGCCTTTTTTTTTCTTTCTTGTAAAATAGTGACAGTTTTTGAGTAAAATTATGACTTTTGTCATGATTTTGCCGAGTAAAATTCCGATGATTATTATAATATTGCCAAAATGTTACAGTTTTCTTATATTCTTATAGATCTGTGACTTTTGTCGGGTCAAATTACGACTCTTTTAAGTTAAAGTTAAAGTACCCATGATTGTCACACACACACACCCTGGGAGGCGAGGGGAGCAGTGAGCAGCAGCGGTGGCCGCGCCCGGGAATAATTTTTTGGTGATTTAATTTTCATAAAATTGCCAAAATTTTACGCTTTTTTTTTTTTTTGTCAAATTGCTACTGTTATTGAGTAAAATTCCAACATGTATTATAATATTGCACAAATGTTCGGTTTTTCCTGTAAAATTTTGAACTGCGTTGAATAAAATTACAACTTGTATTATTATACTGCCAAAATTCAAAGTTTTTTTGTGTGAAATTGTGACCTTTTTCTGGTAAAATTCCAACTCATTTTTCACAACAAGCTTTTTCATATTTGCATAGTATGTATATATTATTAATGTTGTAAATACACATCTTTATATATCTAGAAAGGGTGGTCCTAAAGAGGTAGGCATTATCTGGAAGTCTCAAGAAGGTAAGAAATACACGGATGTGTGTGTGTGCGTGTGTGTGTATGTATGTGTGTGTGTGTGTGTGTGAAGGCGAGTGAGACATCTTCCTGCTGTGTTGACAACAGTGTCCATGTGCACATTACCCACAACTTCCACAGGGTTTGTTTTCACGGAGGCACGCGGGGGAGTCGAGCAGAAATCAATTTGGAGTTACAAGATGTTTTGGACGCCGGCCAGTGCAAAGTTCTGGTGTTGGCAGGATTGGATGATGTCACGGCGATGGGATTAGTGCACGATGAAGCTGGCGTGCAAACGTCCATCGATTCATTCCCTGCTGATTTGGAGTCCGCCAGGTGGTGGTGCGCTCCTCCAGCCGTCCATTAGCAGATCCCGAACACATAAATGGCGTTTTGTTCCATCTCCTTTAAATACCCTCCGTGGCTAAACATGCCTGCATTCAGGCCGGCTTCCTGTAATTGCCCTGCTCTTAGCGCCGCTCAGGTCGCCATGGCAACACCGGGCCACACGTTCCGCAGAGCCGGCAAAAAAAAAACAACCAAAAAAAAAAACTCTGCGACAAACTTGTGTAGAAGAGAGGAAGCCGCGCTTTTGTTCCATGTTCAATGATTTGTTTCCGTTCGGGCCTAAGCAACAATCACGCTTAATTGACAACACAGCTGCTGACCGACGTCGCACAATGTCTGACGTCCGTCAACGGCAGGTAGGACGCATCACCATTCTGAAGCCATTATTTGAGTTTTTAGTAGGGACCTTCCCATCAGGGTGTTGTGCTGCCCATTCCCATAGCGATCATCCATGAGTGGGATGGGCAGATACCACCACCACCGATCACATGCACCGCACATTTTTCCATATTTTTAAAGGCGTACTTAAAATCCTTCCATTTTCTCAAAAATCAACAGTGCGCCTTATAACCCGAAAAATACGGTACATAAATGGAAAAAAATGTACGGTACATGTGATCGGTAGTGGTATCTGCGCCTAATGTACGGAATAATTCTGGCTGCCGACCTCGAAGCTATTTTATTTGGTACATGGTGAAATGATAAGTGTGACCAGTAGATGACAGTCATACATAAGAGATAAGTGTGGACTGCAAGATGAGGCCAGTAAACAACACCAAAACTTTAAATGTTCCATTGAGAATATAGAACACTACACACGGCACTCCAAAATCTGTCAAAATGTTTTAGTACAACTTTTAGTACAACCCCCGACACCAGTTCCAAAATTCCACCAATCCCGCAAATTACCGCATTTTTCAGACTATAAGGCGCACCTACATTTCTTTCATTTTCTCAAAACTCGACAGTGCACCTTATAACCCGGGGCGCCTAAAGTACGGAAAAATTCTGGTTGTGCTTACTGACCTCGCAGCTATTTTGTTTGGTACATGGTGTAATAAGTGTGACCAGTAGATGGCAGTCACACATAAGAGATACGTGTGGACTGCAAATTGAGGCCAGTAAACAACACCAACACTTTAAATGTTCCATTGAGAATATAGAACACTACAACACGGCGCTCAAAAACCTTTAGTACAACCCCCGACACCAGTTCCGAAATTCTACCAATCCTGCAAATTACCGTATTTTCAGAATATAAGGCGCACCTAAAATCCTTTCATTTTCTCAAAACTCGACAGTGCACCTTATAACCCGGTGCGCCTAATGTACGGAATAATATTGGTTGCGCTTATCGACCTCGAAGCTATTTAGTTTGGTAAATGGTGTAATGATAAGTGTGACCAGTAGATGGCAGTCACACATAAGAGATACGTGTGGACTGCAAAATGAGGCCAGTAAACAACACCAAAACTTTAAATGTTCCATTGAGAATATAGAACATTACACACGGCGCTCAAAAATCTGTCAAAATGTTTTAGTACAACTTTTAGCACAACCCCCGACACCAGTTCCAAAATTCCACCAATCCCACAAATTACCGTATTTTTCAGACTAAGGCGCACTTAAAATTTGTTTCATTTTCTCAAAACTCGACAGTGCGCCTTATAACCCGGTGCGCCTAATGTACGGAATAATTCTGGTTGTGCTTGCCGACCTCGAAGCTATTTTGTTTGGTACATGGTGTAATGATAAAAGTGACCAGTAGATGGCAGTCACACATAAGAGATACGTGTGGACTGCAATATGACTCAAGTAAACAACACCAACATTTTATATGTTCCATTGAGAATATAGAACATTCAATCAATCAATCAATCAATCAATGTTTATTTATATAGCCCTAAATCACAAGTGTCTCAAAGGGCTGTACAAGCCACAACGACATTACACACGGTGCTCAAAAATCTGTCAAAATATTTTAGTACAACCCCCGACACCAGTTCCAAAAATCCACCAGTCCCGCAAATTACCGTATTTTTCAGACTATAAGGCGCACCTAAATTCCTTTCATTTTTCTCAAAACTCGACAGTGCACCTTATAACCCGATGCGCCTAATGTACGGAATAATATTGGTTGCGCTTATCGACCTCGAAGCTATTTTGTTTGGTACATGGTGTGATGATAAGTGTGACCAGTAGATGGCAGTCACACATAAGAGATACGTGTGGACTGCAAATTGAGGCCAGTAAACAACACCAACACTTTAAATGTTCCATTGAGAATATAGAACACTACAACACGGCGCTCAAAAACCTTTAGTACAACCCCCGACACCAGTTCCGAAATTCTACCAATCCTGCAAATTACCGTATTTTCAGAATATAAGGCGCACCTAAAATCCTTTCATTTTCTCAAAACTCGACAGTGCACCTTATAACCCGGTGCGCCTAATGTACGGAATAATATTGGTTGCGCTTATCGACCTCGAAGCTATTTTGTTTGGTACATGGTGTAATGATAAGTGTGACCAGTAGATGGCAGTCACACATAAGAGATACAGGTAGACTGCAATATGACTCACGTAAACAACACCAACACTTTAAATGTTCCATTGAGAATATAGAACATTACACACGGCGCTCAAAAATCTGCCAAAATATTTTAGTACAACTTTTAGCACAACCCCCGACACCAGTTCCAAAATTCCACCAATCCCGCAAATTACCGTATTTTTCAGACTATAAGGCGCACTTAAAATCTGTTTCATTTTCTCAAAACTCGACAGTGCACCTTGTAACCCGGTGCGCCTAATGTACGGAATAATTCTGGTTGTGCTTGCCGACCTCGAAGCTATTTTGTTTGGTACATGGTGTAATGATAAAAGTGACCAGTAGATGGCAGTCACACATAAGAGATACGTGTGGACTGCAATATGACTCAAGTAAACAACACCAACATTGTGTATGTTCCATTGAGAATATAGAACATTACACATGGTGCTCAAAAATCTGTCAAAATATTTTAGTACAACCCCTGACACCAGTTCCAAAATTCCACCAGTCCCGCAAATTACCGTATTTTTCAGACTATAAGGCGCACCTAAATTCCTTTCATTTTTCTCAAAACTCGACAGTGCACCTTATAACCCGATGCGCCTAATGTACGGAATAATATTGGTTGCGCTTATCGACCTCGAAGCTATTTTGTTTGGTACATGGTGTAATCATAAATGTGACCAGTAGATGGCAGTCACACATAAGAGATACAGGTAGACTGCAATATGACTCACGTAAACACCACCAACACTTTAAATGTTCCATTGAGAATATAGAACATTACACACGGCGCTCAAAAATATGTCAAAATGTTTTAGTACAACTTTTAGCACAACCCCCGACACCAGTTCCAAAATTCCACCAGTCCCGCAAATTACCGTATTTTTCAGACTATAAGGCGCACCTAAATTCCTTTCATTTTTCTCAAAACTCGACAGTGCACCTTATAACCCGATGCGCCTAATGTACGGAATAATATTGGTTGCGCTTATCGACCTCGAAGCTATTTTGTTTGGTACATGGTGTAATCATAAATGTGACCAGTAGATGGCAGTCACACATAAGAGATACAGGTAGACTGCAATATGACTCACGTAAACAACACCAACACTTTAAATGTTCCATTGAGAATATAGAACATTACACACGGCGCTCAAAAATATGTCAAAATGTTTTAGTACAACTTTTAGCACAACCCCCGACACCAGTTCCAAAATTCCACCAATCCCGCAAATTACCGTATTTTTCAGACTATAAGGCGCACTTAAAATCTGTTTCATTTTCTCAAAACTCGACAGTGCACCTTATAACCCAGTGCGCCTAATGTACGGAATAATCTTGGTTGCGCTTACCGACCTCGAAGCAATTTTCTTTGGTACATGGTGTAATGATAAGTGTGACCAGTAGATGGCAGTCACACATAAGAGATACAGGTAGACTGCAATATGACTCACGTAAACAACACCAACACTTTAAATGTTCCATTGAGAATATAGAACATTACACATGGCGCTCAAAAATATGTCAAAATGTTTTAGTACAACTTTTAGTACAACCCCCGACACCAGTTCCAAAATTCCACCAATCCCGCAAATTACCGTATTTTTCAGACTATAAGGCGCACCTGAAATCCTTTAATTTTCTCAAAACTCGACAGTGCGCCTTATAACCCGGTGCGCCTAATGTACGGAATAATCTTGGTTGCGCTTATCGACCTCGAAGCTATTTTGTTTGGTACATGGTGTAATGATAAGTGTGACCAGTAGATGGCAGTCACACATAAGAGATACAGGTAGACTGCAATATGACTCACGTAAACAACATCAACACTTTAAATGTTCCATTGAGAATATAGAACATTACACAGGGCGCTCAAAAATCTGCCAAAATGTTTTAGTACAACTTTTAGCACAACCCCCGACACCAGTTCCAAAATTCCACCAATCCCGCAAATTACCGTATTTTTCAGACTATAAGGCGCACCTAAATTCCTTTCATTTTCTCAAAACTCGACAGTGCACCTTATAACCCGGTGCGCCTAATGTACGGAATAATCTTGGTTGCGCTTATCGACCTCGAAGCTATTTGGTTTGGTACATGGTGTAATGATAAGTGTGACCAGTAGATGGCAGTCACACATAAGAGATACGTGTGGACTGCAATATGACTCACGTAAACAACACCAACACTTTAAATGTTCCATTGAGAATATAGAACATTACACACGGCGCTCAAAAATATGTCAAAATGTTATAGTACAACTTTTAGTACAACCCCCGACACCAGTTCCAAAATTGCCGCAAATTACCGTATTTTTCAGACTATAAGGCGCACTTAAAATCCGTTTCATTTTCTCAAAACTCGACAGTGCACCTTATAACCCGGGGAGCCTAATGTATGGAAAAATTCTGGTTGTGCTTACCGACCTCGAAGCTATTTTGTTTGGTACATGGTGTAATAAGTGTGACCAGTAGATGGCAGTCACACATAAGAGATACGTGTGGATTGCAAATTGAGGCCAGTAAACAACACCAACACCTTAAATGTTCCATTGAGAATATAGAACACTACACACGGCGCTCAAAAACCTTTAGTACAACCCCCAAAACCAGTTCCGAAATTCTACCAATCCCGCAAATTACCGTATTTTCAGACTATAAGGCGCACCAAAAATCCTTTCATTTTCTCAAAACTCGACAGTGCACCTTATAACCCGGTGCGCCTAATGTACGGAATAATCTTGGTTGCGCTTACCGACCTCGAAGCTATTTTCTTTGGTACATGGTGTAATGATAAGTGTGACCAGTAGATGGCAGTCACACATAAGAGATACAGGTAGACTGCAATATGACTCACGTAAACAACACCAATACTTTAAATGTTCCATTGAGAATATAGAACATTACACACGGCGCTCAAAAATATGTCAAAATGTTTTAGTACAACTTTTAGTACAACCCCCGACACCAGTTCCAAAATTGCCGCAAATTACCGTATTTTTCAGACTATAAGGCGCACCTAAAATCCTTTCATTTTCTCAAAACTCGACAGTGCGCCTTATAACCCGGGGCGCCTAATGTACGGAAAACTCTTGGTTGCGCTTACCGACCTCGAAGCTATTTTCTTTGGTACATGGTGTAATGATAAGTGTGACCAGTAGATGACAGTCATACATAAGAGATAAGTGTGGACTGCAAGATGAGGCCAGTAAACAACACCAAAACTTTAAATGTTCCATTGAGAATATAGAACATTACACACAGCGCTCCAAAATCTGTCAAAATGTTTTAGTACAACTATTAGTACAACCCCTGACACCAGTTCCAAAATTCCACCAATCCCGCAAATTACCGTATTTTCAGACTATAAGGCGCACCTAAAATCCTTTCATTTTCTCAAAACTTGACAGTGCACCTTATAACCCGGGGCGCCTAATGTACGGAAAAATTCTGGTTGTGCTTACCGACCTTGAAGCTATTTTGTTTGGTACATGGTGTAATAAGTGGGACCAGTAGATGGCAGTCACACATAAGAGATACGTGTGGACTGCAAATTGAGGCCAGTAAACAACACCAACACTTTATATGTTCCATTGAGAATATAGAACATTACACACGGCGGTCAAAAATCTGCCAAAAATATTTTAGTACAACTTTTAGCACAACCCCCGACACCAGTTCCAAAATTCCACCAATCCCGCAAATTACCGTATTTTTCAGACTATAAGGCGCACCTGAAATCCTTTCATTTTCTCAAAACTCGACAGTGCACCTTATAACCCGGTGCGCCTAATGTACGGAATAATCTTGGTTGCGCTTATCGACCTTGAAGCTATTTTGTTTGGTACATGGTGTAATGATAAGTGTGACCAGTAGATGGCAGTCACACATAAGAGATACGTGTGGACTGCAAGATGACTCACGTAAACAACACCAACACTTTAAATCTTTTATTGCGTACAACTGTTTTGAAAGTCAACCTTTCACAATAACTAAACAAAAAAACAAAATTACTCTATTACTCATTTAGATCCTTTTGCTTTTTGCCCTTCAAGAAGAATGCTTCCCTGAGTTTGTAAACATGAACAAAAACAATATTAAAATTGAGACAAAATACAGTACAGGCCAAAAGTTTGGACACACCTTCTCATTCGAGACGCACGACTAAAAAGCCCGATTTCGCCAAGTTTTGCGTGAACTAAGACGTGTGCAAAGCTGTCCTTACATAACCCGTGTTGCTAGTCCCAGGAAAGTTCTATTTGCCAGAAGAACGTTCCCGTTTGTTTCCTGCAGCTGTCATTTTACGCAGCAACTCTCCTGACGGCAGGCAAATAAGCTGCGAACACTTCTGTGCTCCCAACAGGAAGCTCATAATGAGAGAAGCACAAGCTGCGAGTCTCTGCTGGGGAGCATGCAGGTCCTCCACCCGTGGACTGATGGAGTCTCTCCTGGGGAGCATGCAGGTCCTCCACCCGTGGACTGATGGAGTCTCTCCTGGGGAGCATGCAGGTCCTCCACCCGTGGACTGATGGAGTCTCTCCTGGGGAGCATGCAGGTCCTCCACCCGTGGACTGATGGAGTCTCTCCTGGGGAGCATGCAGGTCCTCCACCCGTGGACTGATGGAGTCTCTGCTGGGGAGCATGCAGGTCCTCCACCCGTGGACTGATGGAGTCTCTGCTGGGGAGCATGCAGGTCCTCCACCCGTGGACTGATGGATGTGCATCGCAGACACTTAATAAGTGACGAGCAGCAGCAGGGAAATGTTCATTTAAATGTCCGCCACACCCTCTTCTCTCTCTCTGACTACACTGCAGGCCACAGTGGAGGCTTTTGACAGCTGATCTTTTTACACAGATTTTTATCACAGCCCAGTGTGAAGTGAATTATATTTATATAGCGCTTTTCTCTAGTGACTCAAAGCACTTTACATAGTGAAAGTCAATATCTAAGTTACATTTTTTTTTTAAAGCAGTGTGGGTGGCACTGGGAGGAGGTGGGTAAAGTGTCTTGCCCAAGGACACGACGGCAGGGACTAAGATGGCAGAAGCGGGGATCGAATCCGGAACCCTCAAGTTGCTGGCATGGCCACTCTGCCAACCAAGCTATACCGCTCCAAGTGTAAATGCGCAAAGGCCCCAACGTGGCCCCAACGTGGTGCCAATGTGGCCCCAACGTGGTGCCAATGTGGCCCCAACGTGGCCCCAATGTGGCCCCAATGTGGCCTCAACGTGGTCCCAATGTGGCCCCAACGTGGTGCCAATGTGGTCCCAATGTGGCCCCAATGTGGCCCCAATGTGGCCTCAACGTGGTCCCAACGTGGTCCCAACGTGGTCCCAATGTGGTCCCAACGTGGTGCCAATGTGGTCCCAATGTGGCCCCAATGTGGCCTCAACGCGGTCCCAACATGGTCCCAACGTGGTCCCAATGTGGCCCCAACGTGGTCCCAACGTGGTCCCAATGTGGCCCCAATGTGGCCTCAACGTGGTCCCAACGTGGTCCCAACGTGGTCCCAATGTGGTCACAACGTGGTCCCAACGTTGTCCCAATGTGGCCCCAACGTGGTCCCAATGTGGTCCCAATGTGGCCCCAATGTGGCCTCAACGTGGTTCCAATGTGGTCCCAATGTGGTCCCAATGTGGCCCCAACGTGGTCTCAACGCGGTCCCAACATGGTCCCAACGTGGTCCCAATG
>NC_084742.1:62913510-62923510 GCF_033978785.1 Entelurus aequoreus | reverse complement strand
ATACGGGTAGACTGCAATATGATGGCAGTCGCACATAAGAGATACGTGTAGACCGCAATATGATGGCAGTCGCACATAAGAGATACGTGTAGACTGCAATATGATGGCAGTCACACATAAGAGATACGTGTAGACCGCAATATGATGGCAGTCACACATAAGAGATACATGTAGACTGCAATATGATGGCAGTCACACATAAGAGATACGTGTAGACTGCAATATGATGGCAGTCACACATAAAAGATACGTGTAGACTGCAATATGATGGCAGTCACACATAAGAGATAAGTGTAGACTGCAATATGATGGCAGTCACACATAAAAGATACGTGTAGACTGAAATATGATGGCAGTCACACATAAGAGATACGTGTAGACTGCAATATGATGGCAGTCACACATAAAAGATACGTGTAGACTGCAATATGATGGCAGTCACACATAAGAGATACGTGTAGACTGCAATATGATGGCAGTCACACATACGAGATACGTGTAGACTGCAATATGATGGCAGTCACACATAAAAGATACGTGTAGACTGCAATATGATGGCAGTCACACATAAAAGATACGTGTAGACTGCAATATGATGGCAGTCACACATAAGAGATACGCGTAGACTGCAATATGATGGCAGTCACACATAATAAATATGTGTAAACCGCAATATGATGTCAGTCACACAAAAGATACGTGTAGACTGAAATATGATGGCAGTCACACAAAAGATACGTGTAGACTGCAATTTGATGGCAGTCACACATAAGAGATACATGTAGGCTGCAATATGATGGCAGTCACACATAAGAGATACGTGTAGACTGCAATATGATGGCAGTCACACATAAGAGATACGTGTAGACTGCAATATGATGGCAGTCACACATAAGAGATACGCGTAGACTGCAATATGATGGCAGTCACACAAGAGATACGTGTAGACTGCAATATGATGGCAGTCACACATAAGAGATACGCGTAGACTGCAATATGATGGCAGTCACACATAAGAGATACGCGTAGACTGCAATATGATGGCAGTCACACATAAGAGACACGTGTAGGCTGCAATATGATGGCAGTCACACATAAAAGATACGTGTAGACTGAAATATGATGGCAGTCACACATAAGAGATACGTGTAGACTGCAATATGATGGCAGTCACACATAAAAGATACGTGTAGACTGCAATATGATGGCAGTCACACATAAGAGATAAGTGTAGACTGCAATATGATGGCAGTCACACATAAAAGATACGTGTAGACTGAAATATGATGGCAGTCACACATAAGAGATACGTGTAGACTGCAATATGATGGCAGTCACACATAAAAGATACATGTAGACTGCAATATGATGGCAGTCACACATAAGAGATACGTGTAGACTGCAATATGATGGCAGTCACACATACGAGATACGTGTAGACTGCAATATGATGGCAGTCACACATAAAAGATACGTGTAGACTGCAATATGATGGCAGTCACACATAAAAGATACGTGTAGACTGCAATATGATGGCAGTCACACATAAGAGATACGCGTAGACTGCAATATGATGGCAGTCACACATAAGAGATACGCGTAGACTGCAATATGATGGCAGTCACACATAATAAATATGTGTAAACCGCAATATGATGTCAGTCACACAAAAGATACGTGTAGACTGAAATATGATGGCAGTCACACAAAAGATACGTGTAGACTGCAATTTGATGGCAGTCACACATAAGAGATACGTGTAGACTGCAATATGATGGCAGTCACACAAGAGATACGTGTAGACTGCAATATGATGGCAGTCACACATAAGAGATACGTGTAGACTGCAATATGATGGCAGTCACACTTAAAAGATACGTGTAGACTGCAATATGATGGCAGTCACACAAGAGATATGTGGAGATAGCAATATGATGGCAGTCACACATAAAAGATGCGTGTAGACTGCAATATGATGGCAGTCACACATAAAAGATGCGCGTAGACTGCAATATGATGGCAGTCACACATAAGAGATACGTGTAGACTGCAATATGATGGCAGTCACACATAAGAGATACGTGTAGACTGCAATAGGATGGCAGTCACACAAGAGATACGTGTAGACTGCAATATGATAGCAGTCACACATAAAAGATATGTGTAGACCGCAATATGATGGCAGTCACACATAAGAGATACGTGTAGACTGCAATATGATGGCAGTCACACATAAAAGATATGTGTAGACTGCAATATGATGGCAGTCACACATAAGAGATACATGTAGGCTGCAATATGATGGCAGTCACACATAAGAGATACATGTAGACTGCAATATGATGGCAGTCACACATAAGAGATACATGTAGACTGCAATGTGATGGCAGTCACACATAAGAGATACGTGTAGACCGCAATATGATGGCAGTCGCACATAAGAGATACGTGTAGACTGCAATATGATGCAGTCACACATAAGAGATACGTGTAGACCACAATATGATGGCAGTCGCACATAAGAGATACGTGTAGACTGCAATATGATGCAGTCACACATAAGAGATACGTGTAGACTGCAATATGATGGCAGTCACACTTAAAAGATACGTGTAGACTGCAATATGATGGCAGTCACACAAGAGATATGTGGAGATAGCAATATGATGGCAGTCACACATAAAAGATGCGTGTAGACTGCAATATGATGGCAGTCACACATAAAAGATGCGTGTAGACTGCAATATGATGGCAGTCACACATAAAAGACACGCGTAGACTGCAATATGATGGCAGTCACACATAAGAGATACGTGTAGACTGCAATATGATGGCAGTCACACAAGAGATACGTGTAGACTGCAATATGATGGCAGTCACACATACGAGATACGTGTAGACTGCAATATGATAGCAGTCACACATAAAAGATATGTGTAGACTGCAATATGATGGCAGTCACACATAAGAGATACGTGTAGACTGCAATATGATGGCAGTCACACATACGAGATACGTGTAGACTGCAATATGATAGCAGTCACACATAAAAGATACGTGTAGACTGCAATATGATGGCAGTCACACATAAGAGATACGTGTAGACTGCAATATGATGGCAGTCACACATAAAAGATATGTGTAGACTGCAATATGATGGCAGTCACACATAAGAGATACATGTAGGCTGCAATATGATGGCAGTCACACATAAAAGATACGTGTAGACTGCAATATGATGGCAGTCACACATAAGAGATACGTGTAGACTGCAATATGATGGCAGTCACACATAAGAGATACTCGTAGACTGCAATATGATGGCAGTCACACATAATAAATATGTGTAAACCGCAATATGATGTCAGTCACACAAAAGATACGTGTAGACTGAAATATGATGGCAGTCACACATAAAAGATACGTGTAGACTGAAATATGATGGCAGTCACACATAAGAGATACGTGTAGACTGCAATATGATGGCAGTCACACATAAGAGATACGTGTAGACTGCAATATGATGGCAGGCACACATAAAAGATGCGTGTAGACTGCAATAATGGCAGTCACACATAAGAGATACGTGTATACTGCAATATGCTGGCAGTCACACTTAAAAGATACGTGTGGACTGCAATATGATGGCAGTCACACATAAAAGATACGTGTAGACTGCAATATGATGGCAGTCACACATAAGAGATACATGTAGACTGCAATGTGATGGCAGTCACACATAAGAGATACGTGTAGACCGCAATATGATGGCAGTCGCACATAAGAGATACGTGTAGACTGCAATATGATGCAGTCACACATAAGAGATACGTGTAGACCACAATATGATGGCAGTCGCACATAAGAGATACGTGTAGACTGCAATATGATGCAGTCACACATAAGAGATACGTGTAGACTGCAATATGATGGCAGTCACACTTAAAAGATACGTGTAGACTGCAATATGATGGCAGTCACACAAGAGATATGTGGAGATAGCAATATGATGGCAGTCACACATAAAAGATGCGTGTAGACTGCAATATGATGGCAGTCACACATAAAAGATGCGTGTAGACTGCAATATGATGGCAGTCACACATAAAAGACACGCGTAGACTGCAATATGATGGCAGTCACACATAAGAGATACGTGTAGACTGCAATATGATGGCAGTCACACAAGAGATACGTGTAGACTGCAATATGATGGCAGTCACACATACGAGATACGTGTAGACTGCAATATGATAGCAGTCACACATAAAAGATATGTGTAGACTGCAATATGATGGCAGTCACACATAAGAGATACGTGTAGACTGCAATATGATGGCAGTCACACATACGAGATACGTGTAGACTGCAATATGATAGCAGTCACACATAAAAGATACGTGTAGACTGCAATATGATGGCAGTCACACATAAGAGATACGTGTAGACTGCAATATGATGGCAGTCACACATAAAAGATATGTGTAGACTGCAATATGATGGCAGTCACACATAAGAGATACATGTAGGCTGCAATATGATGGCAGTCACACATAAAAGATACGTGTAGACTGCAATATGATGGCAGTCACACATAAGAGATACGTGTAGACTGCAATATGATGGCAGTCACACATAAGAGATACTCGTAGACTGCAATATGATGGCAGTCACACATAATAAATATGTGTAAACCGCAATATGATGTCAGTCACACAAAAGATACGTGTAGACTGAAATATGATGGCAGTCACACATAAAAGATACGTGTAGACTGAAATATGATGGCAGTCACACATAAGAGATACGTGTAGACTGCAATATGATGGCAGTCACACATAAGAGATACGTGTAGACTGCAATATGATGGCAGGCACACATAAAAGATGCGTGTAGACTGCAATAATGGCAGTCACACATAAGAGATACGTGTATACTGCAATATGCTGGCAGTCACACTTAAAAGATACGTGTGGACTGCAATATGATGGCAGTCACACATAAAAGATACGTGTAGACTGCAATATGATGGCAGTCACACATAAGAGATACGTGTAGACTGCAATATGATGGCAGGCACACATAAAAGATGCGTGTAGACTGCAATAATGGCAGTCACACATAAGAGATACGTGTATACTGCAATATGCTGGCAGTCACACTTAAAAGATACGTGTGGACTGCAATATGATGGCAGTCACACATAAAAGATACGTGTAGACTGCAATATGATGGCAGTCACACATAAGAGATACGTGTAGACTGCAATATGACTCAAGTAAACAATACCGAAATGTAATATGTTCTATTTTGACTTTTGGTATTAGTGTTCTGGAACATACTGTACAGAAGGTGTTTACAGCTAAATGTGTATATATCATTTATACACACATACACCTTGGCCCCCCCGACACATTGCTTCCTCTATGTGGTAGTTCTAGTAGACTAGTTTCTCTATGTAGCGTTCTCCTGGCAAACCCAGACTGGTCCATCAGATTGCCAAAAGTGTGACTCATCAGTCCACTGCTCTAGAGTCCAGTGGCGACGTGCTTTACACCACCGCATCCCACGCTTTGCATTGGACTTGGTGATGTATGGCTTAGATGCAGCCTCTCGGCCATGGAAACCCAATCCGTGGAGCTCTCTGCGTACTGCACGTGGGCCAATTGGAAGGTCACGTGAAGTTTGGAGCTCTGTAGCAACTGACTGTGCAGAAAGTCCTCTGACCCCTCTCTGTCAGTTCACCTGGCCTACCACTTGGTGGCTGAGTTGCTGTTGTTCCCCAAACTCTTCCATTTTCTTATAATAATCCAGTTGACTTTGGAATATTTAGGGAGCGAGGAAATTTCACGACTGGATTTTTCGCACAGGTGGCATCCTGTGACAGTTCCACGCTGGAAATCACTGAAAGCGGCCCATTCTTACACACGTTTATAAAAACAGTCTCCATGCCTAAGTGCTTGATTTTTGTCATTAGGTCACTTGGTGGCTGAGTTGCTGTTGTTCCCCAAACTCTTCCCTTTTCTTATAATAATCCAGTTGACTTTGGAATATTTAGGAGCGAGGAAATTTCACGACTAGATTTGTCGCACAGGTGGCATCCTGTGACAGTTCCACGCTGGAAATCACTGAAAGCGGCCCATTCTTACACACATGTTTGCAGAAACAGTCTCCATGCCTAAGTGCTTGATTTTAGTCATTAGGTCACTTGGTGGCTGAGTTGCTGTTGTTCCCCAAACTCTTCCCTTTTCTTATAATAATCCAGTTGACTTTGGAATATTTAGGAGCGAGGAAATTTCACGACTAGATTTGTTGCACAGGTGGCATCCTATGACAGTTCCACGCTGGAAATCACTGAAAGCGGCCCATTCTTACACAAATGTTTATAGAAACAGTCTCCATGCCTAAGTGCTTGATTTTAGTGATTAGGACACCTGATTTTCGTCATTTGGACGGGTGGCCAAATACTTTTGGCAATGTAGTGTATATGTTGATACTCATAACACAGGCCACGCCCCTGGCCACGCCCCCGCCGCCACAAATCTACTGCCAACCTGTGGTAAACACTGCAATGTGACAAACGGGTCACTATTTTGCAGGAAACGCCGCATCCTTCTTCTGCTTCAGACTAATCCGACCATGTTTGGCTTCAAAGACGTTTATTTAAATAAAGAGATGAGTCTTTCCCCGAAAACACCGCCTCACCTCAGCTCCGTCGGCGGCTCTCGGCTACGAAGCGGCCTACTTTTTCCTAACCAGAAACCGACAGAGGCGGTCTGAACAACACGCATCTCTTCGCTCCCGCTCACCCGCACGCATGCAACAACCCTTCCTCCCTAGACGGGCTGCGGAGATGCGCATCCTCTCCACTAACGCGTCTACGCTCGCTCGTGACCTCATCTGGGGCTGAATCATTCGCCGGCACCGCCCACACACACACACACACACACGCACACACACACACACACACACACACACACACACGCACACACACACACACACACACACACACATTCAATTGGGCCTCGTGGTCACTCATCTCTTTGGGGGAAACGTGCATCAGCGCATGTAATTAGTAAAGTGCCAGCGCTTACATAAAAGTAAAAAAAAGAAAAAAAAAGAAAGAAAATAATGCAGGAAATGTACTCTTTTTTTTCTCTTTTGTTGGCAACTTGTCGCACACGCACGTCATTTTGTGGATGAACTCAAATATTCCTCCTCCAGATCTCAAGTAGCTGTAGGAGGCACTTGAAGACGGTGTGTGTGTGTGTGTGTGTGTGTGTGTGTGTGTGTGTGTGTGTGTGTGTGTGTGTGTGTGTGTGTGTGTGTGTGTGTGTGTGTGTGTGTGTGTGTGTGTGTGTGTTCTTGTATTTCTACCCTTCTTGAGACATCAAGAAGGAAAAGTAGCTTCCATATGAGGAGGTGTGAGAAACTGATTGCGTTTAATAGACAATGTCTCATTAGCACCCCTGCTGGTGACATCCATCAAAATGAGGGTGGTCCCAAAAAGGAGGGATTTTTCAAATTGACTGTGTGTCGCTTTTAAAAGTGCTCCCCCTCTCTGGTCAACATATGAAATAACAAGTGTGTGTAAGAAATTGAAATGCGCCCCCTTTGGCTAATTTTTTTTTTTTTTAAATATGTATATAGAGACATACTGTAATAACTTCAAGTAAATAATGAAGATTAAAAAACAATTACAAACATTTTTTTTTTATTTTTTTTTTTAATGAACTAAAAGCAGTCTTTTTCTTACAATGTGTCGACTTTTTTCTTATAAAATTGGGAACAATTTCTCACATTCTTCCTGTTTCTGTAACATTGCAATATTTTCTCGTAAAAGTATTACTTTTTTATGTAAAATTATTACTTTTTAATGCAAAATGGCGACAATTGTCATTAAAAATTCTGACTTTCATCACAATATTGCCAATTTTTTTTGCTGTTCTTTTAAAATAGTGACAGTTTTTTATTAAATTCAGATGATTATTATAGTATTTCCAACATTTTACAGTTTTCTTATAAAATTTTGACTTTTGCCAAGTAAAATTACGACTGTTATTTAGTAAAATTCCAACTTTTATCATAGTATTGCACACATATTCACTTTTTCTTGTACAATTTTGACTTGCATTGAGTAAAATTACAACTTTTATTATAATACTGCCAAAAATCCAAGTTTTTCTTGTGAAATTGTGACCTTTTTTTTGTGAAATTACAACACATTTTTCACAACAAGCTTTTTTATATTTGCATAGTATGTACATATTATTAATGTTGTAAATACACATCTTTATACATCTAGAAAGGCTGGTCCTAAAGAGGTAGGCATTTTTCGGAGGTCTCAAGAAGGTAACAAATACAATAATGTGTGTGTGTGTGTGTGTGTGTGTGTGTGTGTGTGTGTGTGTGTGTGTGTGTGTGTGTTCTTGTCTTTCTACCCTTCTTGAGACATGAAGAAGGAAAAGTATCTTCCATATGAGGAGGTGTGAACAAGTGATGACATAAATCATGGTCCCAATAACATTGCATCTAATAGACAATGTCTCATTAGCACCCCTGCTGGTGACATCTATCAAAATGAGGGTGGTCCCAAAAAGGAGAGATTTTTCAAATTGACTGTGTGTCGCTTTTAAAAGCGCTCCCCCTCTCTGGTCAACATATGAAATAACAAGTATCTGTAAGAAATTGAAATGCGCCCCCTTTGGCTATTTTTTTTTTTTTTTTAAATAAATAAATATGTATATAGAGACATACTGTAATAACTTGAAGTAAATAATGAAGATTAAAAAACAATTACAAACTTTTTTTTTTTTTTTTTAATGAACTAAAAGCAGTCTTTTTCTCACAATGTGTCGACTTTTTTAGTATAAAATTGGGAACAATTTCTCACATTCTTCCTGTTTCTGTAACATTGCAATATTTTCTCGTAAAAGTATTACTTTTTTATGTAAAATTGTTACTTTTTAATGCAAAATGGCGACAATTGTCATTAAAAATTCTGACTTTTATCACAATATTGCCAATTTTTTTTTCCTGTTCTTATAAAATAGTGACAGTTTTTTAGCAAAATTCAGATGATTATTATAATATTTCCAACATTTTACAGTTTTCTTATAAAATTGTGACTTTTGCCAAGTAAAATCACGACTCTTTTCATAAAATTACCAAAAATGTAAGCTTTTTCTTGTAAAATTGTGAATGTTATTTAGTAAAATTCCAACTTTTATCATAGTATTGCACAAATATTCACTTTTTCTTGTACAATTTTGACTTGCATTGAGTAAAATTACGACTTTTACTATAATACTGCCAAAATTCCAAGTTTTTCTTGTGAAATTGTGACCTTTTTCTTGTGAAATTACAACACATTTTTCACAACAAGCTTTTTTATATTTGCATAGTATGTACATATTATTAATGTTGTAAATACACATCTTTATACATCTAGAAAGGCTGGTCCTAAAGAGGTAGGCATTTTTCGGAGGTCTCAAGAAGGTAACAAATACAATAATGTGTGTGTGTGTGTGTGTGTGTGTGTGTGTGTGTGTGTGTGTGTGTGTGTGTGTGTGTGTGTGTGTGTGTGTGTGTGTGTGTGTGTGTGTGTGTGTGTGTGTGTGTGTGTTCTTGTCCTTCTACCCTTCTTGAGACATGAAGAAGGAAAAGTATCTTCCATATGAGGAGGTGTGAACAAGTGATGACATAAATCATGGTCCCAATAACATTGCATCTAATAGACAATGTCTCATTAGCACCCCTGCTGGTGACATCTATCAAAATGAGGGTGGTCCCAAAAAGGAGGGATTTTTCAAATTGACTGTGTGTCGCTTTTAAAAGTGCTCCCCTCTCTGGTCAACATATGAAATAACAAGTGTCTGTAAGAAATTGAAATGCGCCCCTGTGGCTATTTTTTTTTTTTTTTTAAATAAATAAATATGTATATAGAGACATACTGTAATAACTTGAAGTAAATAATGAAGATTAAAAAACAATTACAAAC
>NC_084742.1:62856010-62906010 GCF_033978785.1 Entelurus aequoreus | reverse complement strand
AAATTATATTACTAATAAATATCACAACTAATAAGATAAACAATTGCTGCACATTTCTGGGAGTGTGTGTGTGTGTGTGTGTGTGTGTGTGTGTGTGTGTGTGTGTGTGTGTGTGTGTGTGTGTGTGTGTGTGTGTGTGTGTGTGTGTGTGTGTGTGTGTGTGTGTGTGTGTGTGTGTGTGTGTGTGTGTGTGTTAACGAAGCCAAAACAAAAGCGGCACGATCAAAGAAAAAGTGACTGTCAGAATAATTGTATCTAAGTTATCACAAAACTTTGTGTTGCCATGAGTTCCCGGCGAGCAGACAAAAGCTGTCTTTGACCTTACCAATCAAAAAGGCTTGTAAAACGCCACTGTGTAGGATGGGAAGCGACATGAAGGTGTCGGGTTCTTTGATGTATTGTAATCCACAGGAAGATTTTGTCTTGGCCCGAGATCTATACAAAGCGGAGAGGAAGCAGGCACCTTTTCTTTGAAGTCTTTTGTGACCAAAGGCAGCGGCTGTTTACGACCCCCCTCCCTTAGAAACAGCAGTTGCCATGTAATCAGGGAAAGTCCAAATAAAAGAGGAGGCGTACAATCTTTCGTCAGAGCGTGGTGAGACTGTACAAGAGTACAGCCCAGACGTTTCTCCTCATCGAGCCAAATTTAATCCTGTCTCTGTTTGATTCCTTGCTTCTTTGTCTGTTTAATAGATGTCATCAGTGTTTGAACCTGACAGTGACCTAAGTTGCAAATGTTTTTTTATTTTCCCTCCAGCGTGTCTGTCTGCGTGCCGTGTGTGTGCGCGAGTGTGTGTCAGTGTTGAACGGTGTCAGCCACTAAACGTCCTCACACACAGCAACACAACGTGACAACACTTGGCACAGACGCAGGGATTTGTCTATTTGTGTGCGTGCTGCAACCACTCTTTGCCGCATAATCACAAAAACACACATGGAAAGATGACTAAACACACACATCAACGGTTAATATTTCATGTATTTATATATTATGTAATTGATTTGTATTATTTGATTAAAGATTACATCATTTTTGTCCCAAAATCTAAATAATCTAACTAGCGTATTTTCTGGACTGTGACCTGCTACTTTTCCCCCCCACGCTTTGTACACTGCGGCTTTTAAAACGGTGGGACTTTTTTCTTCGCTAACGGCTATAATATTTTGTATTCTGCAAACAGTTTTCACAGAGACTGTTTTATCCTGCACTACCATGAGCTAACGCAACGGAATTTCGTTCTTATCCGTACTGTAAAGTTCAAATTTGAATGACAATAAAAGTAAGTCCAAGTCTAAAGGTGTGTTATTGTTTGCGCTACGGCGCCATCTTTTAGACGAGCTCGCTCACTGGAGGCGCCGCTGGTTGAAAATGGGCTTCCTGTTTCATCCTTCGAACCGGAAATACAACCGTCCGTAGCGTTTTTGCTCGAAATGATTCTTCATTCATCGCTCCCAGCAAGTTTTACAATACAACTAAAACAATTCATACTTACTAAACAGTCCCATGTGTAGGAGTGTTTCAATGCATATTTGTAATGAAGCTGACGTCGTTAGCATTAGCGAATAGTAGGGGTTCGGTACGTACCTCGGTTTAGAGGTGACGGTTCGGTTCATTTTCGGTACAGTAAGAAAACAACAAAATATACATTTTTTGGTTATTTATTTACCAAATTTGTAAACAATGGCTTTATCCTTTTAACATTGGGAACACTATAATAATTCTGCCCACGTTAATCAACATTAAACTGCCTCAAGTTGATGCTCAGATTAAATAAAATGACAAAACTTTTCTTCTACATATAAAAAGTGCAACATTAAACAGTTTCAAGTCAACTCATCATGCTTAATTTATTACAGCATTTGGGAAGCCTGTAGTTGATTTATTATGTAAATGTTATATTTGTATCAACATGTGATAGCAGGGACCCTACCATTCAAAACTAGGCTGCTCCATTACTAATGATTAATGTAACTATAGCTGAAAAAATGCCATGGAGTTCATGTAGGCTTAATGATGCACTTACATTATTATATCAACTATCAGAGACAGAAACTCTTCATTTAACATAATGTCCTTTTTTGCTGCTTCAACACAGCTCAATCAACACAGAAAAAGGTGAAGTGAAATAACAGACAGAGGGCTTTGCTGTCCGTAACACACACACACGCACACACACACACACCCCGCAAAATGAGCTAACGTTAAAGCGGAGGCAGCTACTTAATATGTTCGTGTGGAAACTCGTTCGGTACACCTCCGAACCGAACCGAAACCCCCGTACCGAAACGGTTCAATACAAATACACGTACCGTTACACCCCTAGCGAATAGGCTAACACGTTTACAAGCTGATAGCTCAGTTACAGCTCATTTTATTACCTATTCTGTGTTATATGTGCTTTACGTTGCACGATTGCACCAAGAAAAATTCCTAGTTTGTGAACCATTTCTCAAACAATGGCAATAAAAAACTATTCTGATTCTGATTCTGAAGTGTCTGCGTTATATTATTAACTTACAAAAGCATTCTTTCTGTATTGCGTAAGTTTCGTACACTCACCAAAACGTCACTGTGGACTTATTGAGTCTGTTTAGCTGAGTAGAGAGCTAGTGGGTCCATGATGATGACTTCTGTTTTGTTTGACCAGCCGTTTTACTGCCGTGTGACCGGCACTGTTTGGAAATAATTAAGGTACGTAAATAATAATGTATCGTACTGGTACATATCACCGGCTTATAGTCTGGTGCGGCTAAGTATACATATTTATTTCTTCTAATATCTAATATTTGGAATATATTCGGAAAATAAGGAACTAAAAAATATTATTGATATTTATAAATAAATTCACTTATTTTTTAAGCTTTTTTGTTGCTGCCATTTGCAGCATTTTATGTATTTGTATAAATAATAGTTATTGTAAATACAATTTAGAGGGATATATTTATATTACTTTTAAAATATTAAATTTTGTCTTAGCTTATCTGCAAAGGTCATGTTTAAAATTAAAATAAATACTTTAATTCAATATTTAATTTATATTAACTCTAATTTCTCTGCCTTCTTGTTTTTAAATACACTGCTTGCCTATTTGTTTTATCCAGTGCTTTCATGCTTTTATTTCTATTTGTATTCTGTTTTATCTAGTGTTTATCTAGTTTTTCATGTTTTCATTTCTATTTTAATTTTCTATTACATATTCTAACTTTCTATTTTTATTTTTATTTTTTTTTATACTTTGTAGCACTTTGAGATTTTAACAAATGTAAAGTGCATTACAAATGTAATTCATTATTATTATTTATTTTTACTTTAAAATGGGACTTTTCACCAGAATTCAAGACAATTTTATAGATAATGTGATTTTCAGAGCTATGACAGAGATTGTAGTAAATGTTTTTTATTGTGGTTGTATTATTATCTTGTATTATATTATTATTAATTGCCATTTGGACACGTCCAGGCTCCAACTTCAATACGATTGGAGGTTAAAAAAAAAAAAAAAAATCATCATGTGAAATATGCTGGGCTAAATAAGCTGGGGACATGAAGTGAAAGTGCTTGTAAAATATGGATGAAGGCTCCTATGAGACCTTTTGAGTCCACACCAGGGCTGAAATCACCGCGCGGGTCAGGCGGGGCATGCTGGGAAAAAACCGACGCTGCGATTGAAGTTTCCCGGGCAATTTCACGGCCGTACACTTTGAGCGGAGCGCGGAGAAATAGCTCGACTTCGGCCAAATTCTGAATGTGATCCCGAGTCACCTTGGAGCCTGCGATCCTTTTGTGGAGCCAGGAGCTCGGCAGCGACGTGAATAACTGCGGCGAGATCATATTTACAGGCATAAACCATATTCAATACCCCCAAAATGTCAGTGCGAGTCCCTGGGAGTGAGCTGGGGGTTAGTGCAGCATTGGATGGAGGCTGAAAGAAAATAGGGTTGTACGGTATTAGTGTAGTGCCGGTATACTAAAGAATCATATTCCGTTCTATATACCGCCTCTAAAAAGTACGTACCAAGTCGTCACGTCGTGACATTGCTGGTTTTACGAGCGGAGGAGCATGTTCGGCAGCGCACACACACAGAGTACTTACAAGCAGACACAGTGTGTAGACGGAAAAAGGAGAATGGACGCATTGTGACTTAAAAACTACCGATAAAGGTGAAGTTATAACCCTGAAAAACCCTCAGGAAGAGGTGCTTTAATACATATAGCTAGCTAGTGGCTAACATCCATGTGAAGTAAATTTATATAGCGCTTTTCTCTAGTGACTCAAAGCGCTTTTACATGGTGAAAGCCAATATGTAAATTACATTTAAACAAGTGTGGGTAAAGTGTCTTGCCCAAGGACACAACGGCAGGGACTAGGATGGCGGAAGCGGGGCTCAAACCAGGAACCCTGAAGTCGCTGCCACGGCCATTCTACCAACCGAGCTACGCCGCCATCCGTCCGCAGTCCGCGGTGTTTTAGCATCTTCTAAATCACTAACCCTCGTCTCCATGGCGACAAATAAAGTAAGTTTCTTGCGAGTATAATTATCACTGCAGGACGAGGAATAGCTGAACATGCTTCACTAAACTCGTCGGTGTGATATTTCTTGTCAGGTTCAAACACTGATGACATCTATTAAACAAGACAAGAAGCAAGGAATTAAACAGAGACAGAATTAAATTTGACTCAGTTGAGGAGAGACGTCTGGACTGTACTATTTGTACAGTCTCCCCACGCTCTGACGAAAGATTGTACGCCTCCTCTTTTATTTGGACTTTCCTTGAATACATGGCAACAGCTGTTTCTAAGGGACGGGGGTCGTAAACAGCCATTGCCTTTGATTACAAACAGTTCAAAGAAACGGTCGTAAAAAACAGTTAAAAAAAAAAAAGGTCCCTGGAGCTTGGGCCGGTCCTGCTTCCTCTCCACTTTGTAAATCTCGGGTCAAGACAATATCTTTCTGTGGATTATATTACATGAAAGAAACAGAACACCTTCATGTTGCTTCCCTTCCTACACAGTGGAGTTTTACAAGCCTCCTTCTTGGTAGGATATTATCGGCCGATAAATGCTTTGAAATGTAATATCGGAAATTATCGGTATCGTTTTTTTTATTATCGGTATCGTTTTTTTTGTTTTTGTTTTTTGTTAAATCAACATAAAAAACACAAGATACACTTACAATTAGTGCACCAACCCAAAAAACCTCCCTCCCCCATTCACATTCATTCACACAAAAGGGTTGTTTCTTTCTGTTATTAATATTCTGCTTCCTACATTATATATCAATATATATCAATACAGTCTGCAAGGGATACAGTCCGTAAGCACACATGATTGTGCATGCTGCTGGTCCACTAATAGTACTAACCTTTAAGAGTTAATTTTACTCATTTTCATTCATTACTAGTTTCTATGTAACTGTTTTTATATTGTTTTACTTTCTTTTTTATTCAAGAAAATGTTTTTAATTTATTTATCTTATTTTATTTTATAATTTTTTTTAAAAAGGACCTTATCTTCACCATACCTGGTTGTCCAAATTAGGCATTATAATGTGTTAATTCCACGACTGTATATATCGGTATCGGTTGATATCGGTATCGTAATTAGGAGTTGGACAATATCGGAATATCGGATATCGGCAAAAAAGCCATTATCGGACATCCCTAATTGAAACACAAAGTTTTGTGATAACTTAGATGCAATTATTCGGACATTTCTATTGTGCAATGTCACAAACAAAAAAACGGGCCCCCCCCCCCCTCTGGACTGTACTATTTGAACAGTCTCCCCACGCTCTGACGAAAGATTGTACGCCTCCTCTTTTATTTGGACTTTCCTTGAATACATGGCAACAGCTGTTTCTAAGGGACGGGGGTCGTAAACAGCCATTGCCGTTGATTACAAACAGTTCAAAGAAACAGTCGTAAAAAAACAGTTAAAAAAAAAAAGGTCCCTGGAGCTTGGGCCGGTCCTGCTTCCTCTCCACTTTGTAAATCTCGGGTCAAGACAATATCTTTCTGTGGATTATATTACATGAAAGAAACAGAACACCTTCATGTTGCTTCCCTTCCTACACAGTGGAGTTTTACAAGCCTCCTTCTTGGTAGGATGTTATCGGCCGATAAATGCTTTGAAATGTAATATCGGAAATTATCGGTATCATTTTTTTTATTATCGGTATCGTTTTTTTTTTTTTTTTTTTTTTTTTTTTTTGTTAAATCAACATAAAAAACACAAGATACACTTACAATTAGTGCACCAACCCAAAAAACCTCCCTCCCCCATTCACACTCATTCACACAAAAGGGTTGTTTCTTTCTGTTATTAATATTCTGCTTCCTACATTATATATCAATATGTATCAATACAGTCTGCAAGGGATACAGTCCGTAAGCACACATGATTGTGCGTGCTGCTGGTCCACTAATAGTAGTAACCTTTAACAGTTAATTTTACTCATCATTACTAGTTTCCATGTAACTATTTTTATATTGTTTTACTTTCTTTTTTATTCAAGAAAATGTTTTTAATTTATTTATCTTATTTTATTTTATAATTTTTTTTAAAAAGGACCTTATCTTCACCATACCCGGTTGTCCAAATTAGGCATAATAATGTGTTAATTCCACGACTGTATATATCGGTATCGGTTGATATCGGTATCGGTAATTAGGAGTTGGACAATATGGGAATATCGGATATCGGCAAAAAAGCCATTATCGGACATCCCTAATTGAAACACAAAGTTTTGTGATAACTTAGATGCAATTATTCGGACATTTCTATTGTGCAATGTCACAAACAAACAAAAAAAATGTGTCTGTTTTTACTTTGTTTCTTATTTCAGAGTTGCACATTTTGGTAAAAAAAAAAAAAAAAAAAAAAAAAAAAAAAACCTTATATGCAGGGTTAAAGACAAATCTTTATATATCTAGAAAGGGTGGTCCTAAAGAGGTAGGCTTTTTTCAGAGGTCTCAAGAAGGTAAGAAATACAAGAATGTGTGTGTGTGTGTTTTGAACGTTTCTGCAGGCTTGCACCCGTCGCCCACCAATTTTTTTTGTTATCTTCTATAAAATTTGCCTTGAAAAAGAAACCCTCGCAAAGCTTTCGGTGACGCGGACGAGCCGGCTTGAAGCGTCTGACTCACGCACTCGCAAGTAGAAAAGCTCCGAATGAGCAGAATGCGGGTCAGAGAGCCGACGACTCGCCGCCTCCTTTTGATTGACACGCGTCTGGACCGAGAGGACGGCAGAAAGGAAAGTGTTGTGTTGTTGTGGTGGTGTTGGTGACGCCGGCAGCGTGCCGTCTATTAGCAAACAAGCGGGCGGCGTAGGCGTGCAATAGCTGTGCCGCTCCAAAGTGCTCCTCCCGCCGCACGCCGCTCGCTCTCGTGTGGCGACATCGCCAAGAGGAGCTAACTGCGGCGTCCGTGCAAAGTCCTGCAAGGCTTTTTTTCCTCCCACAAACAACACCATCATATCTTATTCACCAGCAATCAATGCAGTCTGATGGCTGAAGATCCTCTGCGGTTACCTCCTGAGCCTTTTGAGCTCCACTGCAGCCCGTTTAGGCGGGCCACTAACATCTAATAATGGCTGCCTCACATCAGCTCATGGATCGGTCTAATCCCACTTGATTGACCAAATCATTGACCCTTTGGAAGCCAAGATAAGATTGAGCAGTTAAAAGGTATTTTTGTGTTAGTTTACTTTATTTTTTCCCCTAAAAACGGTTTATTGCCCTCATTGGTTTCGTTTTTTCCCCCAGGAGAACCTCGTGTGTGACTGAGTAATTCCTTTTTCATCTTTGACAAAATGTATGAACATATCGGGCCTTAAAATCACACCAATCACTCGAGTAATTGGGAACAGGTGGGTGCCATGATTGGGTATAAAAGTAGATTCCGTGAAATGCTCAGTCGTTCACAAACAAGGACGGGGCGAGGGTCACCACTTTGTCAACAAATGCCTGAGCAAGTTGTTTAAGGACAACATTTCTCAACCAGCTATTGCAAGGAATTTAGGTATTTCACCATCTACGCTCCGTAATATCATCAAAAGGCTCAGAGAATCTGGACAAACCAACATTGAATGCCTCTGACCTTTGTTGCGTCGGACCAGTTCTTCCTCCAAGGGAATTTAAGTTACTGGTCAATCCCAAGTTCTTTTGGATGACATATATGCTGAGTAAGAAGGATCACCAGGACAGAATAGGAATATCATCAAGTTTTACTGAAAATTTCAGAAGAACAACCTAGACCTGGGGTCGGCAACCCAAAATGTGGAAAGAACCGTATTGGACCAAAAATACAAAAACAAATCTGTCTGGAGCCGCAACAAATTAGAAGCCATATTACATACAGATAGTGTGTCATGAGATGTACATTGAATTGAGATGACTTAAAGGAAACTAAATGACCTCAAATATAGCTACAAATGAGGCATAATGATGCAATATGTACATATAGCTAGCCTAAATAGCATGTTAGCATCGATTAGCTTGCAGTCATGCAGTGGCCAAATATGTCTGATTAGCACTCCACACAAGTCAATAACATCAACAAAACTCACCTTTGTGTATTCACGCACAACGTTAAAAGTTTGGTGGACAAAATGAGACGGAAAAAGAAGTGGCATAAAACACGTCCTAGAAAGTCGGAGAAAGTTATACATGTAAACAAACTAAGGTGAGTTCAAGGACCGCCAAAATTAGTAGGACAAAACGGCGCTCGCCAAATACTCGAATCAGTGAAGCATGTTTAATACAAACAGTGTGCTTTATAACAATTAGGGAGGTTTGTGTCATGTTTGTCCTCCTACAGAAACCATATTAAAACAAAAAATATATATTTTTTCCCCTCATCTTTTTCCATTTTTCATACATTTTTGAAAAAGCTTCAGATAGCCACTAGGGCGGCGCTAAAGAGCCACGTGTGGCTCTAGAGCCGCGGGTTGCCGACCCCTGACCTAGACCAATACATTCATACCGGCTTCCTTAGTTGTTCTAACCCTCAAACTGAATAGCCCACTTCTTACACAGTTGATCTGCCGTTTCTTTTCTTTTCTTTTCTACTCTGCTCCCAACCCGGGGTGGACCGCTAGCCTGTTCATCGGATGGGGACATCTCTACGCTGCTGACCCGTCTCCGCTCGGGATGGTTCCTGCTACATATGCGGTCCTCTCCAAGGTTTCTCATAGTCATTCACATTGACGTCCCACTGGGGTGAGTTTTCCTTGCCCGTATGTGGGCTCTGTACCGAGGATGTCGTTGTGGCTTGTACAGCCCTTTGAGACACTTGTGATTTAGGACTATATAAATAAACATTGATTGATTGATTGATTGATTGATTGAAAGAAAGCCCCCACCTGTCAGGAAAGGACCACAACTTCATTGTTCCACTAAAGATAAGACAAAAGGGAGTAGTCCATCTCCTACAGTGCAAACCTTCAAGGACACACACAGTTTACTTGCGGACATAAGATAAAAAATATAAAGAGTAAAAAATGGAAAAACACTAGCTGTTTCAAATATGACTATGAATAGAAAGAAATAACTCTTAAATATATATATATATATGCATTCTTCACACCTTCTATCCCTCAGGCTGTACTGCATCAAAAAGCGACATCAGTGTGTAAAGGATATCACCACATGGGCTCAGGAACACTTCAGAAAACCACTGTCAGTAACTACAGTCGGTCGCTACATCTGTAAGTGCAAGTTAAAAAAACTCCATCCATCCATCTTCAACCGCTTATCCGGAATCGGGTCGCGGGGACAACAGCTCCAGCAGAGACCCCCAGACTTCCCTCTCCAGAGCAACATTTGCGACATCCTCCTGGGGAATCCCGAAGTAATCCCCCCATCTGGTCCTTGGCCTGCCGCGGGGTCTCCTCCCAGTGGGACGTGCAACGAGGACCTACCTAGGGAGACGCTCGTGAGGCATCCGCACGAGATGCACGAACCACCTAAGTTGGTTCCTTTCCAAGCAAAGGAGCAGCGGCTCTACTCCGAGTCTCTCTCGGGTGACTGAACTTCTCACCCTATCTCTAAGGGAGATGCCAGCCACCCTTCTGAGGAAACTCATTTCGGCCGCTTGTATCCGCGATCTTATTCTTTCGGTCATTAAAAAAAAAACTCTCCTATGCAAAACCAAAGCCATTTATCAACAACACCCAGAAACGCCGCCGGCTTCGCTGGGCCCCGAGCTCATCTAAGATGGACTGATGCAAAGTGGAAAAGTGTTCAGTGGTCTGACGAGTCCACATTTGAAATTGTTTTTGGAAACTGTGGACGTTGTGTCCTCCGGACCAAAGAGGAAAAGAACCATCCGGATAGTTCTAGGCGCAAAGTGTAAAAGCCAGCATGTGTGATGGTATGGGGGTGTATTAGTGCCCAAGACATGGGTAACTTACACATCTGTGAAGGCACCATTAATGCTGAAAAGTACATACCGGTTTTGGAGCAACATATGTTGCCATCCAAGCAACGTTATCATGGACGCCCCTGCTTATTTCAGCAAGACTATGCCATAGTAAGCCTTCATAGTAAAAGAGTGTGGGTACTAGACTGGCCTGCCTGTAGTCCAGATCTGTCTCCCATTAAAAATGTGTGGCGCATTATGAAGCCTAAAATACCACAATAAAGACTGGACCGGACTGTTGAACAACTTAAGCTGTACATCAAGCAAGAATGGGAAAAAATTCCACTTCAAAAATGTGTCTCCTCAGTTCCCAAACCTTTACTGAGTGTTGTTAAAAGGAAAGGCCATGTAACACAGTGGTAAAAATGCCCCTGTGACAACTTTTTTGCAATGTGTGGCTGCCATTAAATTCTAAGTTCATGATTATTTGCAGAAAAAAAGAGGTTGCAACAAGTCTTTTGCAATAGTTGCACAACGTTTTTTATGTCTGTGGGAGGAGGAGGAGGAGGAGGAGTTCCTGCCTGCTCAGTGTCATGGCAGACACCAGATGGTCCTCCCCCAGAGGAGCAACCTCATTCCACATCGCCACCTGGGGACCGCCACAAAAAGGCCTCACGCTCCCGGCCGTCTGTAATTAAAGAATCAGCCGGCGGCCCCGGCGGCGTCTAAAAAGCTCCCCGGGCCTGCTTTAATCAGAAGCCACATGAGAGGGGCGAAGCCAAGTCGCCATGTTCCACCTAATCCGAGCTTAACCGGCGACATCAGCGTGAGGCAAATGTCAACACAATCGCCCAACAATCTGGTGACGCAACAGACGGTCGTCAGAGGCGGCCATCGTCTCCAACCGGAGGCGACAGACCAGTGAGTTGGCGAGGACATATTTCATCAATATTGTTCAAGTTAAAGTACCAATGATTGTCACACACACCCTAGGTGTGGTGAAATTCCTCCTCTGCATTTGACCCATCACCCTTGATCACCCCCTGGGAGGTGAGGGGAGCAGTGAGCAGCAGACACTGATGACATTTATTAAACAGGACAAAAGGCAAAGAATTAAACAGAGACAGAATTCAATTCGGACTCAATACTGAGGAGAGTCGTCTGTGCACCGTACCTTTGCACAGTATCTCAGCACGCTCTGCCAAAATATTGCACGACTCCTTCTTTTATTTTGGACCCTCCCCGACCACACGGCCACCGCCGTTTCCAAAGGACAAAGGTCGCAGAAAAGGTCGTAAACAATTCACAGAAAAGGTCAGTTCAAAAAGAGTTCGTAAAATACTTCAAAAAGACGTTCTTAAAACAGTTCAAAAAGAGGTCCATAAAATAGTTCAAAAAGAGTTCCTAAAATACTTCAAAAAGAGGTCGTCTGGAAATTGGGCAGATCCTGCCATCTGTCCGCTTTGAAGTCCTTGGGTTAGAACAATATCTTTCTGTTGATTACCATACATGAGAGAAAACAGAAACACCATCTTACTTTACCCCTACACAGTGGAGTTTTACGAGCCTTACTCTTGGTAGGTTTCAAAGACAGCTTTTGTCTTCCCCAGTGTCAGGTTCAAACACTGATGACATTTATTAAACAAGACAAGAGGCAAAGAATTAAACAGAGACAGAATTCAATTCGGACTCAATACTGAGGAGAGTCGTCTGTGCACCGTACCCTTGCACAGTATCTCAGCACGCTCTGCCAAAATATTGCGCGACTCCTTCTTTTATTTTGGACCCTCCCCGACCACACGGCCACCGCCGTTTCCTAAGGACAAAGGTCGCAAAAAGTTCACAGAAAAGGTCGTAAACAATTCACAGAAAAGGTCAGTTCAAAAAGAGTTTGTAAAATACTTCAAAAAGACGTTCGTAAAACAGTTCAAAAAGAGGTCCATAAAATTGTTCAAAAAGAGTTCCTAAAATACTTCAAAAAGAGGTCGTCTGGAAATTGGGCAGATCCTGCCATCTGTCCGCTTTGAAGTCCTTGGGTTAGAACAATATCTTTCTGTTGATTACCATACATGAGAGAAAACAGAAACACCTTCATCTTGCTTTCCCCCTACACAGTGGAGTTTTACGAGCCTTACTCTTGGTAGGTTTCAAAGACAGCTTTTGTCTTCCCCAGTGTCAGGTTCAAACACTGATGACATTTATTAAACAAGACAAGAGGCAAAGAATTAAACAGAGACAGAATTCAATTCGGACTCAATACTGAGGAGAATCGTCTGTACACTGTACCCTTGCACAGTATCTCAGCACGCTCTGCCAAAATATTGCACGACTCCTTCTTTTAGTTTGGACCCTCCCCGACCACACGGCCACCGCCGTTTCCTAAGGACAAAGGTCGCAAAAAGTTCACAGAAAAGGTCGTAAACAATTCACAGAAAAGGTCAGTTCAAAAAGAGTTCGTAAAATACTTCAAAAAGACGTTCGTAAAACAGTTCAAAAAGAGGTCCATAAAATAGTTCAAAAAGAGTTTGTCTGGAAATTGGGCAGATCCTGCCATCTGTCCGCTTTGAAGTCCTTGGGTTAGAACAATATCTTTCTGTTGATTACCATACATGAGAGAAAACAGAAACACCTTCATCTTACTTTACCCCTACACAGTGGAGTTTTACGAGCCTTACTCTTGGTAGGTTTCAAAGACAGCTTTTGTCTTCCCCAGTGTCAGGTTCAAACACTGATGACATTTATTAAACAAGACAAGAGGAAAAGAATTAAACAGAGACAGAATTCAATTCGGACTCAATACTGAGGAGAGTCGTCTGTGCAACGTACCCTTGCACAGTATCTCAGCACGCTCTGCCAAAATATTGCGCGACTCCTTCTTTTATTTTGGACCCTCCCCGACCACACGGCCACCGCCGTTTCCTAAGGACAAAGGTCGCAAAAAGTTCACAGAAAAGGTCGTAAACAATTCACAGAAAAGGTCAGTTCAAAAAGAGTTCGTAAAATACTTCAAAAAGACGTTCGTAAAACAGTTCAAAAAGAGGTCCATAAAATAGTTCAAAAAGAGTTTGTCTGGAAATTGGGCAGATCCTGCCATCTGTCCGCTTTGAAGTCCTTGGGTTAGAACAATATCTTTCTGTTGATTACCATACATGAGAGAAAACAGAAACACCTTCATCTTACTTTACCCCTACACAGTGGAGTTTTACGAGCCTTACTCTTGGTAGGTTTCAAAGACAGCTTTTGTCTTCCCCAGTGTCAGGTTCAAACACTGATGACATTTATTAAACAAGACAAGAGGAAAAGAATTAAACAGAGACAGAATTCAATTCGGACTCAATACTGAGGAGAGTCGTCTGTGCAACGTACCCTTGCACAGTATCTCAGCACGCTCTGCCAAAATATTGCACGACTCCTTCTTTTATTTTGGACCCTCCCCGACCACACGGCCACCGCCGTTTCCAAAGGACAAAGGTCGCAAAAAGTTCACAGAAAAGGTCGTAAACAATTCACAGAAAAGGTCAGTTCAAAAAGAGTTCGTAAAATACTTCAAAAAGAGGTCGTCTGGAAATTGGGCAGATCCTGCCATCTGTCCGCTTTGAAGTCCTTGGGTTAGAACAATATCTTTCTGTTGATTACCATACATGAGAGAAAACAGAAACACCTTCATCTTGCTTTCCCCCTACACAGTGGAGTTTTACGAGCCTTACTCTTGGTAAGTTTTGTCTTCTCACCAGATCCTCAATGTAACACAAAGTTGTTGTGATCATTTAAGAAACAATTATTCTAACACCCAGAACACTTTCCCACTTTGCATCAGTCCATCTTAGATAAGCTCTGGGCTCAGCGAAGCCGGCGGCGTTTCTGGGTGTTGTTGATAAATTGGCTTTGGCTTTGCACAGTAGAGTTTTAACTTGCACTTACAGATGTAGCGACCAAGTGTAGTTACTGACAGTGGTTTTCTGAAGTGTTCCCGAGCCCATGTGGTGATATCCTTTACATACTGATGTCGCTTTTTGATGCAGCGAGGGATCGACGGTCCGTAATATCATCGCTTACATGCAGTGATTTCTCCAGATTCTCTGAACCTTTTTTAATGATATTATGGAGCGTAGATGGTGAAACACCCTAAATTCCTTGCTCAGGCATTTGTTGACAAAGTGGTGACCCTCGCCCCATCCTTGTTTGTGAATGACTGAGCATTTCACGGAAGCTGCTTTTATACCCAATCATGGCACCCACCTGTTCCCAATTAGCCTGTTCACCTGTGGGATGTTCCAAATAAGTGTTTGATGAGCATTCCTCAACTTTCTCAGTCTATTTTGCCACTTGTGCCAGCTTTTTTTAAACATGCTGCACGCATCAAATTCCAAATGAGCTAATATTTGCAAAAAATAACAAAGTTTACCAGTTCGAATGTTAAATATCTTGTTTTGCAGTCTATTCAATAGAATATAAGTTGAAAATGATTTGCAAATCATTGTATTCTCTTTTTATTTACCATTTACACCAGGGGTCACCAACCTTTTTGAAACCAAGAGCTACTTCTTGGGTACTGATTAATGCGAAGGGCTACCAGTTTGATACACACTTAAATAAATTGCCAGAAATAGCCAATTTGCTCAATTTACCTTTAACTCTATGTTATTATTAATAATTAATGATATTTACACTTAATTGAACGGTTTAAAAGAGAAGAAAACACGAAAAAAATGACAATTAAATTTTGAAACATAGTTTATCTTCAATTTCGACTCTTTAAAATTCAAAATTCAACCAAAAAAAAGAGAAAAACTAGCTAATTTGAATCTTTTTATGGAACATCATTAGTAATTTTTCCTGATTAAGGTTAATTTTAGAATTTTGATGACATGTTTTAAATAGGTTAAAATCCAATCTATACTTTGTTAGAATATATAACAAATTGGACCAAGCTATATTTCTAACAAAGACAAATCATTATTTCTTCTAGATTTTCCAGAACAAAAATTTTAAAAGAAATTCAAAAGACTTTGAAATAAGATTTAAATTTGATTCTACAGATTTTCTAGATTTGCCAGAATATTTTTTTAAAATTTTAATCATAAGTTTGAAGAAATATTTCACAAATATTCTTCGTCGAAAAAACAGAAGCTAAAATGAAGAATTAAATTAAAATGTGTTTATTATTCTTTACAATATATAAAAAAAATGTACTTGAGCATTGATTTAAATTGTCAGGAAAGAAGAGGAAGGAATTTAAAAGGTAAAAAGGTATATGTGTTTAAAAATCCTAAAATCATTTTTAAGGTTGTATTTTTTCTCTAAAATTGTCTTTCTGAAAGTTATAGGAAGCAAAGTAAAAAAATTTATGAATTTATTTAAACAAGTGAAGACCAAGTCTTTAAAATATTTTCTTGGATTTTCAAATTCTATTTGAGTTTTGTCTCTCTTAGAATTAAAAATGTCGAGCAAAGCGAGACCAGCTTGCTAGTAAATAAATACAATTTAAAAAATAGAGGCAGCTCACTGGTAAGTGCTGCTATTTGAGCTATTTTTAGAACAGGCCAGCGGGCTACTCATCTGGTCCTTACGGGCTACCTGGTGCCCGCGGGCACCGCGTTGGTGACCCCTGATTTACACAATGTGACAACTTCACTGCTTTTCTAAATATTTAAGCTTCAAAACAACAACGTCGTTGAAGTGTACACTATAGTGGTGTCCCTGGGGTTTCATTCAGTCCTGTTACCCGACCATCACCACATTTCACAAGTCACACGGTCGACAGGAAGTTGCATCATTCACATCCTCTGCAGGCAATAAAGAACTGAAAATCGGTTCACTCATTTGAGTGTCATTACATCCTGTTTACACTATCTGTACAGTCCTGTTCCCTAAATCAGTGGTCCCCAACCACCGGGCCGCGGACCGGTACCGGGCCTCACAAGAAATAAAAAAAAATTTAAAAAATTAAAACTTTTTTTTTTTTTTTTTTTTTTTTTTTTTTAATCAAATCAACATAAAAAACACAATATATACATTATATATCAATATAGATCAATACAGTCTGCAGAGATACAGTCCGTAAGCACACATGATTGTATTTCTTTATGAAAAAAAAAAAAAAAAAAAAAAAATTATACATTTTTTTAATTTTTTTTATTTCACCCTCCTCCCCCCGTCCGTGGGGCACATTTTCAAGCGTTGACCGGTCCGCAGCTACAAAAAGGTTGGGGACCACGGCCCTAAATCATGTTTTTAAGATACAGTATTTAGTATGGGGGTGCCCAAAAGTTTGACCTCCAAGGACACACACAATTCAATTTAGGTTCTAGCACCGATTCAGTGATGTGACCCAAAAACTAAACAAAAACTGCTGCGAACAAACGATAAAAACAATGCTTTGACGTGTCCTCACCAGAAATGTATAATAAAAAAAACCACACATAAAAGCGTGACAAATCCGAATTTGTGTGTTCCTTTGTTTAGTGTTTTTTGGTGACTTTTCTGATGGTAACAAGTGTGATGATGTGAGGACTATTTCCCAGCAATATGAGTCCTCGCTTCCCTCCCTGATGAACCAGTAATGCTGTGTCTCAATCTGTTGACTTGCAAGACTGAAACACAACACGCACTTTAGGACCTGATCCACTCGGGGTTTGCGTTTATTAAAACATGAGCAAACTTGACAGCGCATGCAAAGCTGAGCAGCTAAACTTGTGCGCTGATGATTGCGTTTCTTGAATAGCAAAATAAGGAGCGCAATCCGTTTAGCGCGTCTGCCTTCGTGTACAAAAGCAGTGAAGTTGTCACGTTGTGTAAATGGTAAATAAAAACAGAATACGATGATTTGCAAATCCTTTTCAACTTACATTCAATCGAATAGATTGCAAAGACAAGATATTTAACGTTCCAACTGGTAAAAATTGGTATGTTTGGCAAATATTAGCTCATTTGGAACTTGATGCCTGCAACATGTTTCAAAAAAGCTGGCACGAGTGGCAAAAAAGACTGAGAAAGTTGAGGAATGCTCATTAAAGGCCTACTGAAACCCACTACTACCGACCACGCAGTCTGATAGTTTATATATCAATGATGAAATCTTAACATTATAACACATGCCAATACGGCCGGGTTAACTTATAAAGTGACATTTTAAATTTGCCGCTAAACTTCCGGTTCGAAACGCCTCTGAGGATGACGTATGCGCGTGACGTAGCCCGGCGAACACGGGTATGCCTTCCACATTGAAGCCAATACGAAAAAGCTCTGTTTTCATTTCATAATTCCACAGTATTCTGGACATCTGTGTTCGTGAATCTGTTTCAATCATGTTCATTGCATTATGGAGAAGGAAGCTGAGCAAGCAAAGAAGAAAGTTGTCGGTGCGAAATGGACGTATTTTTCGAACATAGTCAGCCACAACAGTACACAGCCGGCGCTTCTTTGTTTACATTCCCGAAAGATGCAGTCAAGATGGAAGAACTCGGATAACAGAGACTCTAACCAGGAGGACTTTTGACTTCGATACACAGACGCCTGTAGAGAACTGGGACAACACGGACTCTTACCAGGATTACTTTGATTTGGATGACAAAGACGCAGACGTGCTACTGTGAGTATGCAGCTTTGGCTTCTAAACATTTGATCTTGACCGTATGTGCGCAACTTTTTTTTGCGTATGTACGTAACTTTTTAAAAATATATAAGCTTTATGAACCTTGGGTTAGATGAACGGTCTTTTGGGCTGAGTGATTGTGTGTGTTGATCAGGTGTTTGAATTGTATTGGCGTGTTCTATGGAGCTAGGAGCTAGCATAGGAGCTAGGAGCTAGCATAACACGTACCGTACCGTACGTGCGCGTCACGTACGTAACTTTTTAAAAATATATAAGCTTTATGAACCTTGGGTTAGGTGAACGGTCTTTTGGGCTGAGTGATTGTGTGTGTTGATCAGGTGTTTGAATTGTATTGGCGTGTTCTATGGAGCTAGGAGCTAGCAGAGGAGCTAGGAGCTAGCAGAGGAGCTAGGAGCTAGCGTAACAAACACGCAGGTGTTTTTATGCAGGATTAATTTGTGGCATATTAAATATAAGCCTGGTTGTGTTGTGGCTAATAGAGTATATATATGTCTTGTGTTTATTTACTGTTGTAGTCATTCCCAGCTGAATATCAGGTCACCCCCGGCTCTCACAGCATCTTCCCTATCTGAATAGCTTCAACTCCCCACTAGTCCTTCACTTGCACTTTACTCATCCACAAATCTTTCATCCTCGCTCAAATTAATGGGGAAATTGTCGCTTTCTCGGTCCGAATCTCTCTCACTTCATGCGGCCATCATTGTAAACAATAGGGAACTTTGCGTATATGTTCAACTGACTACGTCACGCTACTTCCGGTAGGGGCAAGCCTTTTTTTTATCAGATACCAAAAGTTGCAATCTTTATCGTCGTTGTTCTATACTAAATCCTTTCAGCAAAAATATGGCAATATCGTGAAATGATCAAGTATGACACATAGAATAGATCTGCTATCCCCGTTTAAATAAAAACAATTAATTTCAGTAGGCCTTTAAACACTTATTTGGAACATCCCACAGGTGAACAGGCTAATTGGGAACAGGTGGGTGCCATGATTGGGTATAAAAGCAGCTTCCATGAAATGCCCAGTCATTCACAAACAAGGATGGGGCGAGGGTCACCACTTTGTCAACAAATGCCTGAGCAAATAGTCCAATAGTTTCAGAACAACATTTCTCAACCGGCTATTGCAAGGAATTTAGGGGTTCCGCCATCTACGCACTGTAATATCATCAAAAGGTTAAGAGAATCAGGAGAAATCACGGCAAAGCCGAAAATCTTTCGTGAGCCCGGTGTACAGGTTTGAGCCAGTCTTTTATTGTCATACACAAGTCTCGTTTGCTTTTCCGCAATATATACTTTAGGCCTTTTTAGTCCGGCGTGTCTCTGCTCTCTGGCTCAGTGCGTGTGTCGCTTTGCTCCAACTCCCAACCACGCGTCTCGTTCCGGCTGCTGCTAATAAGGGCGACGGGTGATTAGATAAGCCCCAGCTGGGCAATCCACTCACCCGCCGCTACCTTCGATGACGGTCCTTACACACCCCGCTCTGCAGCAGGCCCGCAGGCCTCTACAATTAGGTTTCACAATGTAAAGCGCTTCTGAGTCACTAGAGAAAAGCGCTATATAAATATACACTACCAATCAAAAGTTTGGGGTCACCCAAACAATTTTGTGGAATCATTTCTAAGAACAAGAATAGACTGTCGAGTTTCAGATGAAAGTTCTCTTTTTCTGGCCATTTTGAGCGTTTAATTGACCCCACAAATGTGATGCTCCAGAAACTCAATCTGCTCAAAGGAAGGTCAGTTTTGTAGCTTCTGTAACGAGCTAAACTGTTTTCAGATGTGTGAACATGATTGCACAAGGGTTTTCTAATCCTCAATTAGCCTTCTGAGCCAATGAGCAAACACATTGTACCATTAGAACACTGGAGTGATAGTTGCTGGAAATGGGCCTCTATACACCTATGTAGATATTGCACCAAAAACCAGACATTTGCAGCTAGAATAGTCATTTACCACATTAGCAATGTATAGAGTGTATTTCTTTAAAGTTAAGACTAGTTTAAAGTTATTTTCATTGAAAAGTACAGTGCTTTTCCTTCAAAAATAAGGACATTTCAATGTGACCCCAAACTTTTGAACGGTAGTGTAATTCACTTACATTTTTTTACTGAATGAGACACCCAGAATGTACATGAAAAATAAATAATTTGGGATTTACAATATTAACTATGAAGGAAAAAACACTGAATATTGACAAGATATGAACGCATATTTTACAATCAAGCGAAAGGCAAAATGCAGCAAACAGCGAAATATGAATGCAAAGGGTAAAAAAAAAACAACTATATAGTTTAGTTTATTATTTCTTCGGTCAGCGGTCAACAAAATAAACAGTTTTACATAAACAAACAGTTTCATAAATTGAAAATGTTGCAGACCGAACGGGCTTAGGCTGAAGTTGAACACTTATTGCACCTCACCCTGTAAACAATGTCAAATACAAGATGAGCTTCCTCAAAAATATGACATTTCCTTTGCACAACATATTATAAATACACCTTGTACACGACATAAACACAGTTCAATTATATACACCGTAAAGACATGTGAAATATCCTTGTACACGTGTTAGTTAAACCTTTGTACCAATTATATACTATATCAGTGTTTTTCAACCACTAGCGTGCCATTAGATACAGTCTGGTGTGCCGTGAGAGATTATCTAATTTCACCTATTTGGGTTAAAAATATTTTTTTGCAAAGCAGTAATTATAGTCTGCAAATGATGTGTTGTTGTTGAGTGTCGCTGCTGTCTAGAGCTCGGCAGAGTAACCGTGTAATACTCTTCCATGTCAGTAGGTGGCAGCCGGTAGCTAATTGCTTTGTAGATGTCGGGAACAGCGGGAGGTAGGTTGTGTAACGGTACACAAAAATTTCGGTTGGGTACGTACCTTAGAGGTCACGGTTCGGTTCATTTTCGGTACAGTAAGAAAACAACAAAATATACATTTTTGGGTTATTTATTCACCAAATTTGCAAAATCTTGTCACGACTTGGTCCTTGAGTTTTGTTTCTCCAGAAGGCAACGGAAAATTGGCGTGAATTTAAATACATGATTTTATTTTACACTAACAAAGCCCAAAAGGGTATAACAAAAGGCGCTCACAGTGGATGTAAAAAACTTGACTAGGAAAACAAAGGACATGCACAAAGGCAAAAAAAAACTATGAACAATAACAAAAACTTACTTGGCAATGGGACTACGAACATGGCATGACGCAAAACGATGATCATGTAAACATGGAGCATGAATGTGATGTCGCCAGCAAGACCAACAGAAAATGAAAAGCTTAAATAGTGACATGATCAGTGAAAACAGGTGCGTGACTCAAAACGTGAAACAGGTGCGTGACAGGACAGGTGAAAAACTAATGAGTTGCTATGGAAACAAACAAACAAGGAAGTGCAACCAGGAACTAAAAAGAGTCCAAACAACACATGGCCAAAACAAAATCATGATCACACAGACATGACAAATCTTCCACCAAAAATATTTTTCTTAGTGGAATATTTGATGTGAAGTAATGGGAACCTTGGATAGGTCAATAACTCATAATAACATTGATTTTGATTCAATATTATAGAATTATATATTATATAAAAAAATATATATATATTATATAAAAAAAAGGACCTTATCTTCACCAGACCAGGTTGTAAATGAAATTAGATTTGTTGAAGGGGTTTTTAAAACCAGGTCCAGTCCAGATAATGTCCAAGTCGGGTTCAGCAACACACACCTTCATTCATGTACACTGAAAAAAAATAAATTAAAAATTAAAAAAAAAAAAAAAAAAAAATGTGTGCATTGTCTACACAACGTGCGTTACGCTACTTAATATGTCCGTGTGGAAACTGGTTCGGTACACCTCCGAACCGAACCGGAACCCCCGTGCCGAAACGGTTCAATACAAATACACGTACCGTTACACCCCTAGCGGGAGGCAGGGTGCAGGTAAAAAGGTGTCTAATGCTTAAACCAAAAATAAATACAAGGTGAGTACTCCTAAGAAAAGGCATTGAAGCTTGGGGAAGGCTATGCAGAACGAAACTAAAACTGAACTGGCTACAAAGTAAACAAAAACAGAATGCTGGACGACAGCAAAGACTTACTGTGGAGCAGAGACGGCGTCCACAAAGTACATCCGAACCTGACATGACAATCAACAATGTCCCCACAAAGAAGGATAAAAACATCTGGAAATATTTATCTTAAAAAAAAAAAAAAAAAGGACCTTATCTTCACCAGACCAGGTTGTAAATGAAATTAGATTTGTTGAAGGGGTTTTTAAAACCAGGTCCAGTCCAGATAATGTCCAAGTCGGGTTCAGCAACACACACCTTCATTCATGTACACTGAAAAAAAAAAAAAAAAAAATTAAAAAAAAAAAAAAAAAAATGTGTGCATTGTTTACACAACGTGCGTTACGCTACTTAATATGTCCGTGTGGAAACTGGTTCGGTACACCTCCGAACCGAACCCCCCGTGCCGAAACGGTTCAATACAAATACACGTACCGTTACACCCCTAGCGGGAGGCAGGGTGCAGGTAAAAAGGTGTCTAATGCTTAAACCAAAAATAAATAAAAGGTGAGTACTCCTAAGAAAAGGCATTGAAGCTTGGGGAAGGCTATGCAGAACGAAACTAAAACTGAACTGGCTACAAAGTCAACAAAAACAGAATGCTGGACGACAGCAAAGACTTACTGTGGAGCAGAGACGGCGTCCACAAAGTACATCCGAACCTGACATGACAATCAACAATGTCCCCACAAAGAAGGATAAAAACATCTGGAAATATTTATCTTAAAAAAAAAATTAAAAAAAAAAAAAGGACCTTATCTTCACCAGACCGGGTTGTAAATGAAATTAGATTTGTTGAAGGGGTTTTTAAAACCAGGTCCACTCCAGATAATGTCCAAGTCGGGTTCAGCAACACACACCTTCATTCATGGACACTGAAAAAATAAAAATTTAAAATAAAAAAAAAAAAATAAAAAAATGTGTGCATTGTTTACACAACGTGCGTTACGCTACTTAATATGTCCGTGTGGAAACTGGTTCGGTACACCTCCGAACCGAACCGGAACCCTCGTGCCGAAACGGTTCAATACAAATACACGTACCGTTACACCCCTAGCGGGAGGCAGGGTGCAGGTAAAAAGGTGTCTAATGCTTAAACCAAAAATAAATAAAAGGTGAGTACTCCTAAGAAAAGGCATTGAAGCTTGGGGAAGGCTATGCAGAACGAAAGTAAAACTGAACTGGCTACAAAGTAACCAAAAACAGAATGCTGGACGACAGCAAAGACTTACTGTGGAGCAGAGACGGCGTCCACAAAGTACATCCGAACCTGACATGACAATCAACAATGTCCCCACAAAGAAGGATAAAAACATCTGGAAATATTTATCTTATCTTTAAAAAAAAAAAAAAAAAAAAAAAGGACCTTATCTTCACCAGACCAGGTTGTAAATGAAATTAGATTTGTTGAAGGGGTTTTTAAAACCAGGTCCAGTCCAGATAATGTCCAAGTCGGGTTCAGCAACACACACCTTCATTCATGTACACTGAAAAAATTAAAATTAAAAATAAAAATAAAAAATAAATAAAAAATGTGTGCATTGTTAACACAACGTGCGTTACGCTACTTAATATGTCCGTGTGGAAACTGGTTCGGTACACCTCTGAACCGAACCGGAACCCCCGTGCCGAAACGGTTCAATACAAATACACGTACCGTTACACCCCTAGCGGGAGGCAGGGTGCAGGTAAAAAGGTGTCTAATGCTTAAACCAAAAATAAATAAAAAGGTGAGTACTCCTAAGAAAAGGCATTGAAGCTTGGAGAAGGCTATGCAGAACGAAACTAAAACTGAACTGGCTACAAAGTAAACAAAAACAGAATGCTGGACGACAGCAAAGACTTACTGTGGAGCAGAGACGGCATCCACAAAGTACATCCGAACCTGACATGACAATCAACAATGTCCCCACAAAGAAGGTTAAAAACATCTGGAAATATTTATCTTATCTTAAAAAAAAAAAAAAAAAAAAAAAAAGGACCTTATCTTCACCAGACCAGGTTGTAAATGAAATTAGATTTGTTGAAGGGGTTTTTAAAACCAGGTCCAGTCCAGATAATGTCCAAGTCGGGTTCAGCAACACACACCTTCATTCATGTACACTGAAAAAATAAAAATTTAAAATTAAAAAATAAAAAAAATGTGTGCATTGTTAACACAACGTGCGTTACGCTACTTAATATGTCCGTGTGGAAACTGGTTCGGTACACCTCCGAACCGAACCGGAACCCCCGTGCCGAAACGGTTCAATACAAATACACGTACCGTTACACCCCTAGCGGGAGGCAGGGTGCAGGTAAAAAGGTGCCTAATGCTTAAACCAAAAATAAATAAAAAGGTGAGTACTCCTAAGAAAAGGCATTGAAGCTTGGGGAAGGCTATGCAGAACGAAACTAAAACTGAACTGGCTACAAAGTCAACAAAAACAGAATGCTGGACGACAGCAAAGACTTACTGTGGAGCAGAGACGGCGTCCACAAAGTACATCCGAACCTGACATGACAATCAACAATGTCCCCACAAAGAAGGATAAAAACATCTGGAAATATTTATCTTATCTTAAAAAAAAAAAAAAAAAAAAAAAAAGGACCTTATCTTCACCAGACCAGGTTGTAAATGAAATTAGATTTGTTGAAGGGGTTTTTAAAACCAGGTCCAGTCCAGATAATGTCCAAGTCGGGTTCAGCAACACACACCTTCATTCATGTACACTGAAAAAAAAAAAATTTAAAATTTAAAAAAAAAAAAAAAAAAAAATGTGTGCATTGTTTACACAACGTGCGTTACGCTACTTAATATGTCCGTGTGGAAACTGGTTCGGTACACCTCCGAACCGAACCGGAACCCCCGTGCCGAAACGGTTCAATACAAATACACGTACCGTTACACCCCTAGCGGGAGGCAGGGTGCAGGTAAAAAGGTGTCTAATGCTTAAACCAAAAATAAATAAAAGGTGAGTACTCCTAAGAAAAGGCATTGAAGCTTGGGGAAGGCTATGCAGAACGAAACTAAAACTGAACTGGCTACAAAGTCAACAAAAACAGAATGCTGGACGACAGCAAAGACTTACTGTGGAGCAGAGACGGCGTCCACAAAGTACATCCGAACCTGACATGACAATCAACAATGTCCCCACAAAGAAGGATAAAAACATCTGGAATATTCTTGATTGCTAAAACAAAGTAGATGCGGGAAATATCGCTCAAAGGAAGACATGAAACTGCTACAGGAAAATACCAAAAAAAGAGAAAAAGCCACTAAAATATGATGATTTCTGCTGGTGGTGTGCCTCCGGATTTTTTCAACGCAAAAAATGTGCCTGGGCTCAAAAAAGGTTGAAGAACTATATACAAACAATTATAGTTCCATTATTATTTATATCCCACAGTTAGTTTGTAATTAACATTGATCATAGTATTAACTACTGTGTTGATTCAAGAGTGAGATATTTTTCCAAGACATTGGTCTTAAAGGGTTTTTTTAAATGTGTGAATGGAACTGGAAGACCCTCACTTTTGTTGTCACACCTCCGAAAGAAGAAAAATTAGCCTGCACAAGAAACATTTTCTCTTTTATTGTGCGTTTCTCAATCAACAGCAAATGATCTTTATCACCAGATAACGATGTCACCTCCTCCCGCTGAGCTCTCGCGGCCAAGTATGGCCGCTCGCTACAACTGGGTCGCGTTGACACCACGCTGCTTCTTTTTTTTTTTTTTTTCCCCCATTGATTTTCATTTTTCATCCCTGCCCCGCTGCGAGCGTGCCACCCGTCGTTTGGGCATCACGACCCAGCGCCACCGGGTCAAAAGCCGTCAGACGAAGGCAATAAAAAAAAACGTTAAAAAACGGCGAAACGTCTCTTGGAGCGGCGCTGCCTGGAGGGCGCCGATGCGGTAACACTATTGACGAGCCAGGACGATTTAGAAGCCACTGACCCGCATTGGATTTGTTTCCGGGTAGAATCTGCTGTTGATGGGGTCAGGGAGGGTTATGTTTACAAAAACACAAAGGAAAATGTAAAATCATGGCATGAAAACGTAAAAATAAAGACAATTTCCAGATTGTTTCCTTCGTTTTACTTTGGCCAAAAATAGAACAGCACTGTGGAGGGGGGACGTGGCCTGCGGGCCTGCCGCGGAACGGGGTGTGCAAGGTGACAGGTGAGTGGATGGCCCAGGTGGGCCTTGTTATCTAATCACCTGTCGCCCTTATTAGCAGCAGCCGGACCGAGACACAGGGTTGGAGGTGCAGCGGGAGCCAGAGAGAGGGAGCGACACGGACAGAGAAAAGACATGTTGCTGGAAAGCAAAGGGCTCTCACCATTGATAAAAATAAAACAGTGTTCTACCCTGAAAGCGGGCTCTCGTGGCAGTGTGTGGTGGTCCGAGGAACCCACGAGAGGGCAACCTCTGCAAGCACATTCTGAAAATGTACACTTGGCGAAACACTTCAAGTGAGTTGAAAATTCTGAGGGAAAAAATTGGTGCAGTTTCCAAAACACCATGAAGAACACAATGAACTTAGATTTTGTCTGAGGGTTTTTAACAAAGCCATTAAAACTTTAAGCACTTCCTGGTTAGCATTCTCATGTTTGGCAGTTCGCCATTAAAAAAAACGTTTGGGAAAGCAATCGAGTGTTTCCTCAAACCGCCGCATTGGTGACATCGCAACTGCCACAACACATTCATCGATCGTCATTCAAATATTACAATTATAATACAATCAAAACAAGTATCAAAATGACACCATGATAGCTGAATTAAAAGTAACATATCGTCAAACTTAACCAATGTGAACATAGTATTTTTAAGCATAAAATATAATAGAACAAACAATAAATCTAGAAACACACATTTTTACAATGGAGTTCAGGGTGCGCATCGTACACAACAAATTGCAAGCGCTGCTTGGAACTCAAACTAAAAAGATGATGGTCAAGTTGACTTAAGCCTTTGCATCTTACTGTTTTATTTTACCCGTTTGTTGTATAACTCATTGACTGTTCCATATCTGACCTATCGCAGTCAAGTGTGGGGAAGTGCCTGCAAAACGTACATTAATCCATTTTTTCTTTTACAGAACTGAGCGATTAGAGTCGCCAGATATAAGATGTACTTCTTTCTGCTGCTTTTCATTCATGCTAAATGCTGATGTTGCATTTGTTTTTAAATGAATGAAATACATTTTAAAATTACAAAAATTAAATCCCCCCCAGCTTCAGGCTATGAGGGAACATCAAATTAGGTAGGATCAAGTATTATTTTCATCTAATCACGGCATGCAGTGACATAAATGTTGCTAAAAGCAGCTTTTTTTATGCAGTTCTGAGTCGATCTAGGAGTGTGCAGGTGTACCTAATGCTGTGACCGGGTGAATCTATGTAAGGTTTATGGAATATATTTTCAACCGTGTCAGGAAAAAAACTAATGACTTCAGGATATACGTTTAAAAAATGTACATTTTAAAAACGATAATTTATGATACTTTGAGAGAAGTGTCATAAAAGTGACTGCGGAGCAAAATGTACACAAAACATACACTAAATTATATTCAATACATGTTATCTTTCACCAGTGGTCACCAACCACCTGGTCTTGATGCATTTGAAACATTAAATAATTTATTAACAACTGCACTCGCTCAACACTACCGGTAACATTCATAATCTCCACACATAGTCACACACCATACACACTTTGGATCTAGTCACACTCCCTTCTCTTGTTTATTAGATTATTGCTTTGTTATTATATATATATATATATATCGTGTATATATATAATAAATCAGAGTAAATACTACTTCCCCTTGTGGTCTGTGCCGTCTACTCTCCCCGTACAAAAAGTGAAATAAGACAGCAGCATCATCAGACACAAACAGTACAATAAAATACACCGACTCAGATATAATATAGGAATAAAATAAAACAAAGACCCGTATAAAACAGTAGGTTGCTGCATGACCTCAGCTCAGCACAGATCAGGAATAAAGTCACCATAAAAGTTCATCTGCAGATGGAGAAGTGCTTTAGTGCAAGTGTGCTAAATGGCATATAATAAGTGTGCTGAAGGAAGAAAATACACGTCTCCCTTAAACTGCTGCTATTATTGCACATACAGTATCCCTATAGCACATCCCTCTCCCCAGCTACTTCGTCCAGCTCCATGTCAGTAGGTGGCAGCAAGTACTTAATTGCTTTGTAAAAGTCGGAATGTGTCGGGTGAGACGAGGACGGTTCGTTGTGATCCCAATATGCAGACCACAGCGAGAGGCAGCGTGCAGGTAAAAAGGTATGTCCAAACCAAAAATGAAAAAGCAATGGCTATGCAAAACGAAAGTTAAACTGAACTGGCTACAAAGTAAACAGAAACAGAATGCTGGACGACAGCAAAGACTTACGGCGCCCACAAAGTACATCCGTACATGACATGGCAATCAACAATGTCCACACCAAAGAAGGATGGCAACAACATAAATAGCCTTGCTTGCTAACACAAAGCAGGTGCGCGGAATAGCGCTCAAAGGAAGACATGAAACTGCTACAGGAAAACACCAACAAAACAGGAACGCAAGACAAGAACTAAAGCACTACACACAGGAAAATGCCAACAAACTCAAAATAAGGAACGGCGTCCTGGTGGAGATTCATTTTTGAACGTTTTCTGCTGGTGGTGTGCCTTTGGATTTTTTTATTATTTTTTTATTTTATTATTTTTTTATTGACATCCAGCATCAGACATTCCTATTTATTACATCATATTCACATAAATCATATATCTGTTGTCTGCCCTAAATGTCAAAATATTTGTGTTTATATCCCATCCATACCACCCACCCCCTCCAAAAGAAAGAAAGAAACAACAACAAAAACAAAGCAATATTTACAAATACATCGATTAAATAAACAGAAAAAAATAAAATAAAAAAAGAGGGAAATAATAATACATGAATAATAATAATAATCAAAAATAAAATAAAATATAAACAGATATATATATATATATATATATATATATATATATATATACATATATATATATATATACATACATATATATATATATATATACATACATACATACACACATACATATATAGATACATTTATATATATACAAATATATATATACATATATTTATATGTGTATATACATATATATACACACACACACATACATACATACATACATACATACATACATACATACATACATACATACATACATACATACATACATACATACATACATACATACATACATACATACATACATACATACATACATACATACATATATATATATATATACATACATACACACACACACACACATACATATAAATATATATATATACATACATACACACATATAGAGAGTAATCTTTTTTTTTTTTTTTTTTTTTTTTTGCAGTACAATCGCTAATTCGAAAAATGTAAGTCAGGTTCATGGGGCGTGACATAGTTGACCCAATTTTCCCAGTATGAAGTACATTTCTCCAATTCATAATTAATAAAGGCAGTTATCTCCTCCGGATTTTTTCAATTAAAGAAATGTGTCTTGCCTCAAAAAAGTTTGAAAAACACTGCCGTAGTCGATAAGCTTCTTCTTTTTTCTCTATCTTCTTGTTATGGGACATTCATCCTCCGCTGTTGCCATTTCTAATATAAAGTAGTGTAAAGTTCTTACTTATATCTGTCAGTGAACTCGCCATGAAAGCGCTAAAACATACCGGTGTAGTGAGTTTACATTATTCACCCAAGCTACTTTAGTTATTAGAGAGTTCCGGTCGGACGGCTTTTCACGGGACACATTTCCGGTTGTTGTTGCACTAGTTCCTTGTTGTTGTTGCACTAGTGAGCCACGGAACTCCCGTCCTTGCACGCTACACCAAAGATGACGGGGAGAAGACGCCGTCGAAGGTGAGCCACGTAAATAAGACCGCCCACAAAAGCGACTGTCAGAAAGCGACTTGAAGATGATGTGTAAAAGATCATCCATGCAACATTTTGACCAAAGAACCACCATTACATGTTATGTACACCACAAGGAAGTCTTTTACATTTAGAAAAAAAATCATAATAATATAACTCCTTTAATGCGCCTTATAATCGAATAGACCCGCTCATCGGCAGTGCGCGGTGCCCCCTATGATTCTGGGAAATATGCTAATCATTTTCAAGCATAAAGATGGCTAAATGACCTAAAAAGATCAATACTACAGTAATATTGGCCACAAGACCAGACCAAAGCAACCGTTGTTTAGAATGATGACCACTATTTAGCTCAGCCTCAGGCAGCATCATCATATTGGATTAATGAAGTGTGAAGATGTCTATATGGCTGTTAATTCATGTCTTGGGGGCTCTCATCATGTTAAAAACCATATTTAGAAGGTCGGACACAGTTTTTTATGCTCTAACTCAGAGGTGCCAAAGTGGTTTTCACTGAGGGCCACATGGCAGTTATGTTTGGCCCCAGAGGGCCGCTTCTAGCAGTGAATACTATTATTACACCATTTTTTTTAATGCATTTTATTATTAGATTTTTTTCAAAACTAAAATGTCAAAATAAAAAATGGGAAGTTGCAATAATTTCACCTCAAAATGTAGTGTATATTACTGTAAATGGAAAAAGAGAAATGCTGTTTTTATGGTAAAAAATAAAAAATTAAAATAAAAAGCAGCTCAGCTGCCATATTTTTGCTGTAAAATTGACATTTATTTTTTTTACTGTATATTTAAAAAAATGCAATTGAACAGTAAAATACCATTTTTTATTTACAGTAAAAAAACTAATGTACATTTTACAGTAAAAATCTCAGGTGTCAAAATTGTACTGTAAAATTGATTTTTTTTTTAATTTACAGTAAAAAAATAATGTTAATTTTACAGTAAAAAGCTCAGGTGTCAAAATGTAACTGTAAAATTGCATTTTTTTTATTTACAGTTAAAAAAAATTACAGTAAAAAGCTAAGGTGTCAACATTTTACTGTAAAATTGCTTTTTTTTATTTACAGTAAAAAACGAATGTACATTTTACAGTAAAAAGCTCAGGTGTCAATATTTTACTGTAGAATTTTTTTTTTTTTACAGTAAAAAAACTACTGTAAATTTTACAGTAAAAAGATCAGGTGTCAATTTCACTGTAAAATTGATAAAATTTTTATTTACAGTAAAAAAACTAATGTACATTTTACAGTAAGAAGCTCATGTGTCAAAATGTTACTGTAAAATTCAATTTTTTTAAATTTACAGTAAAACTAATGTACATTTTACAGTAAAAAGCTTAGGTGTCAAAATTGTACTGTAAACTTGCATTTTTTGAATTTACAGTAAAAAAAAAACTAATGTCAATTTTACAGTAAAAAACTCAGGTGTGAAAATTTTACTATAAAATTGCATTTTTTTTATTTACAGTAAAAAAACTAATGTACATTTTACAGTAAGAAGCTCATGTGTCAAAATGTTACTGTAAAATTCAATTGTTTTAAATTTACAGTAAACTAATGTACATTTTACAGTAAAAAGCTCAGGTGTCAAAATCGTACTGTAAACTTGGATTTTTTGAATTTACAGTAAAAAAAACTAATTTTAATTTTACAGTAAAAAACTCAGGTGTCAAAATTTTACTGTAAAATTTAATTATTTTTATTTACAGTAAAAATAAATAATGTAAATTTTACAGTAAAAAGCTCAGGTGTCAACATTTTACTGTAAAATTGCATTTTGTTTATTTACAGTAAAAAAAACAATGTCAATTTTACAGTAAAAAGCTCAGGTTTCAATTTTACTGTAAAATTGCATTTTTTTATTTAAAGTAAAAAAAAAAAAAATTTTACAGTAAAAAGCTCAGGTGTCAACATTTTACAGTAAAATTGCATTTTGTTTATTTACAGTAAAAAAAAACAATGTAAATTTTACAGTTAAAAAGCTCAGGTTTCAATTTTACTGTAAAATTGCATTTTTTTATTTAAAGTAAAAAAAATAAATGTAAATTTTACAGTAAAAAGCTTTGCTTTTTTTACTGTAAATAAAAAAAATATATTTTACAGTAAAATGTTGGCACCTGAGCTGTGGTTTTACAGCATGTTTCCGCTAAATGAAAAAAAAAAACAGTACATTTTTTACTGTAATAAACTGTGGTGCCATTTTGGCATTTACAGTAACATGGAAAAATGGAAAAATCTACACTTGTTGATTTGCGGAAAAAACAAACAAACTGGCAGCTCAGGTGCCAGATTTTTGCTGTAAAATTGACATTTGTTTTTTTTACTGTAAATTAAAAAAAATGCAAATTTACAGTAAAATGTTGGCACCTGTGCTGTGGTTTTTACAGCATTTTTCTCTAAAATGAAAATAAAAACAGTACTTTTTTTACTGTAATAAACTGCGGTGCCATTTTGGTATTTACAGTAATACACGGAAAAATCTACACTTGTTGATTTGCGGAAAAAACAAACAAACTGGCAGCTCAGGTGCCAGATTTTTGCTGTAAAATTGACATTTGTTTTTTTACTGTAAATTAAAAAAAATGCTAATTTACAGTAAAATGTTGGCACCTGAGCTGTGGTTTTTACAGCAATTTTCTCTCAAACGAAAATAAAAACAGTACTTTTTTTACTGTAATAAACTGCGGTGCCATTTTGGTATTTACAGTAATACACGGAAAAATCTACACCTGTTGATTTGCGGAAAAAACAAACAAACCGTCAGCTCAGTTGCCAGATTTTTGCTGTAAAATTGACATTTGTTTTATTACTGTAAATTTAAAAAAAATGCAATTTTACAGTAAAATGTTGGCACCAGAGCTGTGGTTTTTACAACATTTTTCTCTAAAATGAAAATAAAAACAGTACTTTTTTTACCGTAATAAACTGTGGTGTCATTTTGGCATTTAGAATAGAATAGAATAGAATAGAAAGTACTTTATTGATCCCTGGGGGAAATTCAGCACCATAGTTCGCTCACAATAGACAATAAATACTAGACAGCATTATTCACATGTTAATAATATAAATATATTATACATATTTTCTACATTTAAGTGCAGTGAAGAAGGAACATATGCATTATACAGTCTGATGGCTGTCGGTATGAAGGACCTCCTGTTTACAGTAATACACCAAAAAATCTACACTTGTTGATTTGCGGGGGAAAAAAACAAAAACAAACTGGCAGCTCAGTTGCCAGATTCTTGCTGTAAAATTTACATTAGTTTTTTTACTGTAAATTTAAAAAATGCCATTTTACAGTATAATTTTGGCACCTGAGCTGCCAGTTTGTTTTTTCCGCAAATCAACAAGTGTACATTTTTCAGTCAAAATGGCACCACAGTTTATTACAGTAAAAAAAAAAAAAAAAGTACTTTTTTTCATTTAGAGAAAAATGCTGTAAAAACCACAGTTAATTTCACAATTTGACCATGAAATCTATTGCTACTTTTGCAATGCAAAATGTGATGGATAACTTGCTTTGAAATCATTATTATTAGTATTTATTTCTATTTAAAAAATGGTTTGAATGTTTGATCATATATTTCTGCATAATTAGACAATATTTAAGTGATTATAATTTGCGATTACATGGAGTACTTTTTTTTTTTTCCCCAAAAATAAAAAGAAAGAATACATTTAGTAAGAAAAGTTACAGTATTTTATTGATACACATCATTTCCAGACTTTTCAGGTCCGAATAAAATGAAGTGGCGGGCCACATCTGGGCCCCCGGGCCTTGAGTTTGACACCTGTGCTCTAACTACAAAAATATTTTTTTCATAATAAATACTTCAATCAATCAATGTTTATTTATATAGCCCTAAATCACAAGTGTCTCAAAGGGCTGCACGAGCCACAACGACGTCCTCGGTTCAGATCCAAAAAATACTTCCTTCGGTAATTTACCGTGGTCAATCCTGGAACCAATTAACAGCACTAAACAAGGGTTTACTGTGCCCTGACCTGCTTTGAAATCAATTATCAGGACAAAAAAACATAATCTATCTATTACCCGTTAGTTACCTCTCTTTGTTTATCATGTCTATTTACTGCTGGGTCTGCTCTCTATTTTATGCTGCAGCTATTACATATACTGTAATATTGTACATGGTGATTGTTATACATTGTATATATGATACAAACATAATATATCAGTATATGTCATATACTGTACATATATTATGTAAATATTACATATATGTTGTATTTTATATTGCTACTACGGTACATGTTTAGTCTACCCGGACAGGCTAACCTCCTCCAACCTCCGAGGACAAGGCTACGAACAATGGGAGACCGGGCTTTCTGCTGTGGAACGCTCTCCCTGACCACCTGAAGGCACCACAGACTGTGGATGCTTTTAAAAAAGGCTTAAAAACCCTTTCTTTTTTTTTTTTAAACTTTTTTTTTAGATATATGCATACTATTTTTAGCTATTTTAATACCCTATAGCACTTTGAGGTTGTTTACTCAATGAAAAGTGCTTTTTACAAATAAAATCTATTATTATTATTTATATTATTATGTTATACCTGCATTGTCCTTTCCATCCTTTGTAACTTGTGAATCATTAAAGTTTGTCTAAGTCTAATAATAATCGACATAAAACAATGGAGACATAAACAGCTCGTCTTTATGCGTTGGCGCTGCTTTAAAATATGTAGAAGAAGTCTGGTTGCAAGAGAAATGTGGTCGCGTTGCGTGGGGTTTGTGTAAATGTTGCATCACCGATGTTGCAGTCATATTGGCGATGTTATTTGCTCACTTTGCAGTTGAATAAAAAGGTGACATGTCTTGAAAATCTGCATTGCACACAAAGATCTGTTTGCATGACCTGGTTTGTTCTTGATTCCCGCGGCAGCCTCGTTTAGGCGGGTAACCAGCGTTCACAGCGCGGTTATTCGAGCTGCACGTCTTGGATCAATCAAATTCTACTTGACTGACCAGAGGAATAAGCTTTCAGGATTTTCACGTGTTGACTTGTCCCTCTGCAACCAAACTGCCTGTAATTAGGGTTGCAACATTCCGGGAATATTCAAAGTTGGAAACTTTCCATGGGAATTAATGGGAATAAACATTGAATGCAACATGCTAGATCTTGCAGCATGATTATTAGCTAAAACAACCTGATTTCATGCAAATTCAGTAGAATTTCAACCCAAGAAAAGAAATAGAAAAGTGATACCGCAGTTTTTGTTTTGTTTTGTGTGTTTTCAAGTTAAAATTCTGGCAACTTAGCCATCTATTTTTTTTTTTACTGTAAAAATAATGTTTACAGTGTTAAATTTGATGTTTAACTTGCTTCAAAATCAGGAGTCAAACTGAAATGTAAGGTTTTCATTTTCATTTTAACAAAAAACGTTTGGCATACATGATAATAATATTTCTTGAAATGTTAGATAAAGTTTAAAATATATTAAATTACTTGCCGCACATGTGGGGGGTTTTTTTTGGTCAAAATGGCAAGTTGACAATAGTACTTTTTTTACTGTAATAAACTGTGGTGCCGTTTTGGCATTTACAGTAATACACCGAAAAATCTACACTTGTTGATTTGCGGTTAAAAAAATAAATAAATAAAAAAATTTAAAATGGCAGCTCAGGTGTCAAAATTTTACTGTAAAATTGCATTTTTTTAAATTTACAGTAAAAAAAAAAAAAACTAATGTAAATTTTACAGTAAAAAACTCAGGTGTCAATTTTACTGTAAAATTGCATTTTTTTATTTACAGTAAAAAACTAATGTAAATTTCACATTAAAAAGCTCAGGTGTCAAAATGTTACTGTAAAATTGAATTAATTTTTTAAATGTACAGTAAAAACAATTACATTTTACAGGAAAAAGCTCAGGTTTCAAAATTTTACTGTAAAATTGCATTTTTTTATTTACAGTAAAAAACTAATGTAAATTTCACATTAAAAAGCTCAGGTGTCAAAATGTTACTGTAAAATTGAATTTTTTAAATGTACAGTAAAAACAATTACATTTTACAGGAAAAAGCTCATGTGTCAAAATTTTACTGTAAAATTGCATTTTTTTAATTTACATACAAAAAAACTAATGTAAATTTTACAGTAAAAAGCTCAGACGTCAACATTTTACTGTAATTTTTTTTTTTTTTTTTAATTTACAGTAAAAAAAAAAGTAATGTAATTTTTACAGTAAAAAGCTCAGGTGTCAAAATGTTACTGTAAAATTGCATTTTCTAAATTTACAGTAAAAAAAACTAATGTAAATTTTACAGTAAAAAGCTCAGGTGTCAAAATTTTACTGTAAAATTGCTTTTTTTTTCATTTACAGTACAAAAACTGATGTACATTTTACAGTAAAAAGCTCAGGTGTCAACATTTTAAAATTGCATTTTTTATATTTACAGTAAAAAAAAAACTAGTGTAAATTTTACAGTAAAAGCTCAGGTGTCAACATTTTACTGTAAATTTGCATTTTTTTTATTTACAGTAAAAAAAACTAATGTCAATTTTACAGTAAAATTCTGGCAACTGAGCTGCCTTTTTTTTACCATAAAAACAGCATTACTGTTTCTCCATTTACAGTAATATACACTACATTTTGAGGTGAAATGAATGCAACTTACCATATTTTTTGGACATTTTAATTTTTAAAATATCTACTAATAAAATGCATTTAAAAAATGGTGTATTAATATTGTTAAAAGGAGCCCTCTGGGGCCAAGCATAACTGCAATGTGGCCTTAAAGGAAGTAAAGGTGACGTGTTCCCACAATAAAAGCACATAAAAGATGAAGTAGGTGTCAAAATTTTACTGTAAAATTGCATTTTTTTTTCATTTACAGTGAAAAAAAGTAACTTAATATTTACAGTAAAAAGCTCAGGTGTCAAAATTGTACTGTAAAATTGCTTTTTTTTCATTTACAGTACAAAAACTGATGTACATTTTACAGTAAAAAGCTCAGGTGTCAACATTTTAAAATTGCATTTTTTATATTTACAGTAAAAATAAACTATTGTAAATTTTACAGTAAAAGCTCAGGTGTCAACATTTTACTGTAAATTTGCATTTTTTTATTTACAGTAAAAAAAACTAATGTAAATTTTACAGTAAAATTCTGGCAACTGAACTGCCTTTTTTTTTTACCATAAAAACAGCATTACGGTTTCTCCATTTACAGTAATATACACTACATTTTGAGGTGAAAATGCTCAGGTGTCAAAATGTTACTGTAAAGTTGCTTTTTTTCATTTACAGTACAAAAACTAATGTAAATGTTACAGTAAAAAGCTCAGGTGTCAAATTTTTACTGTAAAATTGAATTTTTTTTCATTTACAGTGAAAAATGGTAACTTAATCTTTACAGTAAAAAGCTCAGGTGTCAAAATTTCACTGTAAAATTGCTTTTTTTTTTCATTTACAGTACAAAAACTGATGTACATTTTACAGTAAAAAGCTCAGGTGTCAACATTTTAAAATTGCATTTTTTATATTTACAGTAAAAAAAAACTAATGTAAATTTTACAGTAAAAGCTCAGGTGTCAACATTTTACTGTAAATTTGCATTTTTTTTATTTACAGTAAAAAAAAACTAATGTAAATTTTACAGTCAAATTCTGGCAACTGAGCTGCCTTTTTTTGTTACCATAAAAACAGCATTACTGTTTCTCCATTTACAGTAATATACACTACATTTTGAGGTGAAATGAATGCAACTTACCACATTTTTTGGACATTTTAATTTTTAAAATATCTACTAATAAAATGCATTTAAAAAATGGTGTATTAATATTGTTAAAAGGAGCCCTTTGGGGCCAAGCATAACTGCAATGTGGCCTTAAAGGAAGTAAAGGTGACGTGTTCCCACAATAAAAGCACATAAAAGATGAAGTAGGTGTCAAAATTTTACTGTAAAATTGCATTTTTTTTTCATTTACAGTGAAAAAAAAGTAACTTAATATTTACAGTAAAAAGCTCAGGTGTCAAAATTGTACTGTAAAATTGCTTTTTTTTCATTTACAGTACAAAAACTGATGTACATTTTACAGTAAAAAGCTCAGGTGTCAACATTTAAAAATTGCATTTTTTATATTTACAGTAAAAAAAAACTAATGTAAATTTTACAGTAAAAGCTCAGGTGTCAACATTTTACTGTAAATTTGCATTTTTTTTATTTACAGTAAAAAAAAACTAATGTAAATTTTACAGTAAAATTCTGGCAACTGAGCTGCCTTTTTTTGTTACCATAAAAACAGCATTACTGTTTCTCCATTTACAGTAATATACACTACATTTTGAGGTGAAATGAATGCAACTTACCACATTTTTTGGACATTTTAATTTTTAAAATATCTACTAATAAAATGCATTTAAAAAATGGTGTATTAATATTGTTAAAAGGAGCCCTTTGGGGCCAAGCATAACTGCAATGTGGCCTTAAAGGAAGTAAAGGTGACGTGTTCCCACAATAAAAGCACATAAAAGATGAAGTAGGTGTCAAAATTTTACTGTAAAATTGCATTTTTTTTCATTTACAGTGAAAAAAAAGTAACTTAATATTTACAGTAAAAAGCTCAGGTGTCAAAATTGTACTGTAAAATTGCTTTTTTTTTCATTTACAGTACAAAAACTGATGTACATTTTACAGTAAAAAGCTCAGGTGTCAACATTTTAAAATTGCATTTTTTATATTTACAGTAAAAAAAACTATTGTAAATTTTACAGTAAAAGCTCAGGTGTCAACATTTTACTGTAAATTTGCATTTTTTTTATTTACAGTAAAAAAAACTAATGTAAATTTTACAGTAAAATTCTGGCAACTGAGCTGCCTTTTTTTTTTACCATAAAAACAGCATTACTGTTTCTCCATTTACAGTAATATACACTACATTTTGAGGTGAAAATGCTCAGGTGTCAAAATGTTACTGTAAAATTGCTTTTTTTCCATTTACAGTACAAAAACTAATGTAAATGTTACAGTAAAAAGCTCAGGTGTCAAATTTTTACTGTAAAATTGAATTTTTTTTCATTTACAGTGAAAAAAGGTAACTTAATCTTTACAGTAAAAAGCTCGGGTGTCAAAGTTTCACTGTAAAATTGCTTTTTTTTCATTTACAGTACAAAAACTGATGTACATTTTACAGTAAAAAGCTCAGGTGTCAACATTTTAAAATTGCATTTTTTATATTTACAGTAAAAAAAACTAATGTAAATTTTACAGTAAAAGCTCAGGTGTCAACATTTTACTGTAAATTTGCATTTTTTTTATTTACAGTAAAAAAACTAAACTAAAATTCTGGCAACTGAGCTGCCTTTTTTTTTTACCATAAAACAGCATTACTGTTTCTCCATTTACAGTAATATACACTACATTTTGAGGTGAAATTAATGCAACTTACCATATTTTTTGGACATTTTAATTTTTAAAATATCTACTAATAAAATGCATTTAAAAAATGGTGTATTAATATTGTTAAAAGGAGCCCTCTGGGGCCAAGCATAACTGCAATGTGGCCTTAAAGGAAGTAAAGGTGATGTGTTCCCACAATAAAAGCACATAAAAGATGAAGTAGGTGTCAATTTTACTGTAAAATTGCATTTTTTTTTTTCATTTACAGTGAAAAAAAAGTAACTTAATATTTACAGTAAAAAGCTCAGGTGTCAAAATTATACTGTAAAATTGCTTTTTTTTTCATTTACAGTACAAAAACTGATGTACATTTTACAGTAAAAAGCTCAGGTGTCAACATTTTAAAATTGCATTTTTTATATTTACAGTAAAAAAAAACTATTGTAAATTTTACAGTAAAAGCTCAGGTGTCAACATTTTACTGTAAATTTGCATTTTTTTTATTTACAGTAAAAAAAACTAATGTAAATTTTACAGTAAAATTCTGGCAACTGAGCTGCCTTTTTTTTTTACCATAAAAACAGCATTACTGTTTCTCCATTTACAGTAATATACACTACATTTTGAGGTGAAATGAATGCAACTTACCTTATTTTTTGGACATTTTAATTTTTAAAATATCTACTAATAAAATGCATTTAAAAAATGGCGTATTAATATTGTTAAAAGGAGCCCTCTGGGGCCAAGCATAACTGCAATGTGGCCTTAAAGGAAGTAAAGGTGACGTGTTCCCACAATAAAAGCACATAAAAGATGAAGTAGGTGTCAAAATTTTACTGTAAAATTGCTTTTTTTTTTCATTTACAGTGGAAAAAAAAGTAACTTAATATTTACAGTAAAAAGCTCAGGTGTCAAAATTGTACTGTAAAATTGCTTTTTTTTTCATTTACAGTACAAAAACTGATGTACATTTTACAGTAAAAAGCTCAGGTGTCAACATTTTAAAATTGCATTTTTTTATATTTACAGTAAAAAAAAAACTATTGTAAATTTTACAGTAAAAGCTCAGGTGTCAACATTTTACTGTAAATTTGCATTTTTTTATTTACAGTAAAAAAAACTAATGTAAATTTTACAGTAAAATTCTGGCAACTGAGCTGCCTTTTTTTTTTACCATAAAAACAGCATTACTGTTTCTCCATTTACAGTAATATACACTACATTTTGAGGTGAAAATGCTCAGGTGTCAAAATGTTACTGTAAAATTGCTTTTTTTCATTTACAGTACAAAAACTAATGTAAATGTTACAGTAAAAAGCTCAGGTGTCAAATTTTTACTGTAAAATTGCATTTTTTTTCATTTACAGTGAAAAAAGGTAACTTAATCTTTACAGTAAAAAGCTCAGGTGTCAAAATTTCACTGTAAAATTGCTTTTTTTTTTCATTTACAGTACAAAAACTGATGTACATTTTACAGTAAAAAGCTCAGGTGTCAACATTTTAAAATTGCATTTTTTATATTTACAGTAAAAAAAACTATTGTAAATTTTACAGTAAAAGCTCAGGTGTCAACATTTTACTGTAAATTTGCATTTTTTTTATTTACAGTAAAAAAAACTAATGTAAATTTTACAGTAAAATTCTGACAACTGAGCTGCCTTTTTTTTTTTTACCATAAAAACAGCATTACTGTTTCTCCATTTACAGTAATATACACTACATTTTGAGGTGAAATTAATGCAACGTACCTTATTTTTTGGACATTTTAATTTTTAAAATATCTACTAATAAAATGCATTTAAAAAATGGTGTATTAATATTGTTAAAAGGAGCCCTCTGGGGCCAAGCATCACTGCAATGTGGCCTTAAAGGAAGTAAAGGTGACGTGTTCCCACAATAAAAGCACATAAAAGAGGAAGTAGGTGTCAATTTTACTGTAAAATTGCATTTTTTTTTTCATTTACAGTGAAAAAAAAGTAACTTAGTATTTACAGTAGAAAGCTCAGGTGTCAAAATTGTACTGTAAAATTGCTTTTTTTTCATTTACAGTACAAAAACTGATGTACATTTTACAGTAAAAAGCTCAGGTGTCAACATTTTAAAATTGCATTTTTTATATTTACAGTAAAAATAAACTAATGTAAATTTTACAGTAAAAGCTCAGGTGTCAACATTTTACTGTAAATTTGCATTTTTTTATTTACAGTAAAAAAACTAATGTAAATTTTACAGTAAAATTCTGGCAACTGAGCTGCCTTTTTTTTTTTTACCATAAAAACAGCATTACTGTTTCTCCATTTACAGTAATATACACTACATTTTGAGGTGAAATGAATGCAACTTACCATATTTTGTGGACATTTTAATTTTTAAAATATCTACTAATAAAATGCATTTAAAAAATGGTGTATTAATATTGTTAAAAGGAGCCCTCTGGGGCCAAGCATCACTGCAATGTGGCCTTAAAGGAAGTAAAGGTGACGTGTTCCCACAATAAAAGCACATAAAAGATGAAGTAGGTGTCAAAATTTTACTGTAAAATTGCATTTTTTTTTCATTTACAGTGAAAAAAAAGTAACTTAATATTTACAGTAAAAATCTCAGGTGTCAAAATTGTACTGTAAAATTGCTTTTTTTTTTCATTTACAGTACAAAAACTGATGTACATTTTACAGTAAAAGCTCAGGTGTCAACATTTTACTGTAAATTTGCATTTTTTTTATTTACAGTAAAAAAAACGAATGTAAATTTTACAGTAAAATTCTGGCAACTGAGCTGCCTTTTTTTTTTTTTTACCATAAAAACAGCATTACTGTTTCTCCATTTACAGTAATATACACTACATTTTGAGGTGAAAATGCTCAGGTGTCAAAATGTTACTGTAAAATTGCTTTTTTTCATTTACAGTACAAAAACTAATGTAAATGTTACAGTAAAAAGCTCGGGTGTCAAATTTTTACTGTAAAATTGAATTTTTTTTCATTTACAGTGAAAAAAGGTAACTTAATCTTTACAGTAAAAAGCTCAGGTGTCAAAATTTCACTGTAAAATTGCTTTTTTTTTTCATTTACAGTACAAAAACTGATGTACATTTTACAGTAAAAAGCTCAGGTGTCAACATTTTAAAATTGCATTTTTTATATTTACAGTAAAAAAAACTAATGTAAATTTTACAGTAAAAGCTCAGGTGTCAACATTTTACTGTAAATTTGCATTTTTTTTATTTACAGTAAAAAAAACTAATGTAAATTTTACAGTAAAATTCTGGCAACTGAGCTGCCTTTTTTTTTACCATAAAAACAGCATTACTGTTTCTCCATTTACAGTAATATACACTACATTTTGAGGTGAAAATGCTCAGGTGTCAAAATGTTACTGTAAAATTGTTTTTTTTTCATTTACAGTACAAAAACTAATGTAAATGTTACAGTAAAAAGCTCCGGTGTCAAATTTTTACTGTAAAATTGCATTTTTTTTCATTTACAGTGAAAAAAGTAACTTAATCTTTACAGTAAAAAGCTCAGGTGTCAATTTCACTGTAAAATTGCTTCTTTTTTTTTCATTTACAGTACAAAAACTGATGTACATTTTACAGTAAAAAGCTCAGGTGTCAACATTTAAAAATTGCATTTTTTATATTTACAGTAAAAAAAACTAATGTAAATTTTACATTAAAAGCTCAGGTGTCAACATTTTACTGTAAATTTGCTTTTTTTTATTTACAGTAAAAAAAAACTAATGTAAATTTTACAGTAAAATTCTGGCAACTGAGCTGCCTTTTTTTTTTTACCATAAAAACAGCATTACTGTTTCTCCATTTACAGTAATATACACTACATTTTGAGGTGAAATTAATGCAACTTACCATATTTTTTGGACATTTTAATTTTTAAAATATCTACTAATAAAATGCATTTAAAAAATGGCGTATTAATATTGTTAAAAGGAGCCCTCTGGGGCCAAGCATAACTGCAATGTGGCCTTAAAGGAAGTAAAGGTGACGTGTTCCCACAATAAAAGCACATAAAAGATTAAGTAGGTGTCAAAATTTTACTGTAAAATTGCATTTTTTTTTCATTTACAGTGAAAAAAAAGTAACTTAATATTTACAGTAAAAAGCTCAGGTGTCAAAATTGTACTGTAAAATTGCTTTTTTTTTCATTTACAGTACAAAAACTGATGTACATTTTACAGTAAAAAGCTCAGGTGTCAACATTTTAAAATTGCATTTTTTATATTTACAGTAAAAAAAAACTATTGTAAATTTTACAGTAAAAGCTCAGGTGTCAACATTTTACTGTAAATTTGCATTTTTTTTATTTACAGTAAAAAAAACTAATGTAAATTTTACAGTAAAATTCTGGCAACTGAGCTGCCTTTTTTTTTTTACCATAAAAACAGCATTACTGTTTCTCCATTTACAGTAATATAAACTACATTTTGAGGTGAAATTAATGCAACTTACCATATTTTTTGGACATTTTAATTTTTAAAATATCTACTAATAAAATGCATTTAAAAAATGGTGTATTAATATTGTTAAAAGGAGCCCTCTGGGGCCAAGCATAACTGCAATGTGGCCTTAAAGGAAGTAAAGGTGACGTGTTCCCACAATAAAAGCACATAAAAGATGAAGTAGGTGTCAAAATTTTACTGTAAAATTGCTTTTTTTTTCATTTACAGTGAAAAAAAGTAACTTAATCTTTACAGTAAAAAGCTCAGGTGTCAAAATTTCACTGTAAAATTGCTTTTTTTTTTCATTTACAGTACAAAAACTGATGTACATTTTACAGTAAAAAGCTCAGGTGTCAACATTTTAAAATTGCATTTTTTATATTTACAGTAAAAAAAAACTAATGTAAATTTTACAGTAAAAGCTCAGGTGTCAACATTTTACTGTAAATTTGCTTTTTTTTTATTTACAGTAAAAAAACTAATGTAAATTTTACAGTAAAATTCTGGCAACTGAGCTGCCTTTTTTTTTTTACCATAAAAACAGCATTACTGTTTCTCCATTTACAGTAATATACACTACATTTTGAGGTGAAAATGCTCAGGTGTCAAAATGTTACTGTAAAATTGCTTTTTTTCATTTACAGTACAAAAACTAATGTAAATGTTACAGTAAAAAGCTCAGGTGTCAAATTTTTACTGTAAAATTGAATTTTTTTTCATTTACAGTGAAAAATGGTAACTTAATCTTTACAGTAAAAAGCTCAGGTGTCAAAATTTCACTGTAAAATTGCTTTTTTTTTTATTTACAGTACAAAAACTGATGTACATTTTACAGTAAAAAGCTCAGGTGTCAACATTTTAAAATTGCATTTTTTATATTTACTGTAAAAAAAACTAATGTAAATTTTACAGTGAAAGCTCAGGTGTCAACATTTTACTGTAAATTTGCATTTTTTTTTATTTACAGTAAAAAAAACTAATGTACATTTTACAGTAAAAAGCTCAGGTGTCAAATGTTTACTGTAAAATTGACTTTTTTTTCATTTACAGTAAAAAAAAAAAGTAATGTAATTTTTACAGTAAAAAGCTCAGGTGTCAAAATTTTACTGTAGAATTGCATTTTTTAAATTTACAGTAAAAAAACTAATGTAAATTTTACAGTAAAAAGCTCAGGTGTCAAATTTTTACTGTAAAATAGCATTTTTTTTCATTTACAGTGAAAAAAAGTAACTTAATCTTTACAGTAAAAAGCTCAGGTGTCAAAACTTCACTGTAAAATTGCTTTTTTTTTTCATTTACAGTACAAAAACTGATGTACATTTTACAGTAAAAAGCTCAGGTGTCAACATTTTAAAATTGCATTTTTTATATTTACAGTAAAAAAAACTAATGTAAATTTTACAGTAAAAGCTCAGGTGTCAACATTTTACTGTAAATTTGCATTTTTTTATTTACAGTAAAAAAATAAACTAAAATTCTGGCAACTGAGCTGCCTTTTTTTTTTACCATAAAAACAGCATTACTGTTTCTCCATTTACAGTAATATACACTACATTTTGAGGTGAAATTAATGCAACTTACCATATTTTTTGGACATTTTAATTTTTAAAAGATCTACTAATAAAATGCGTTTAAAAAATGGTGTATTAATATTGTTAAAAGGAGCCCTCTGGGGCCAAGCATAACTGCAAAAAGGAAGTAAAGGTGACGTGTTCCCACAATAAAAGCACATAAAAGATGAAGTAAAACGTGGCGGCGCAGCTCATAAAATGAAGAAACATTCACAGGACTTATGAAATTACTTCCACGTAAAAATCCATCATCGCAATGACGCCGATCCGTCAGCTGGAGGGCAGCCAATAAGCGAGGACAAAAGCTTTGCCGGAATCATTAGGCGGCGAGCTTCTTCGGAGGATAAATATGCAAACGTGGAGGTCGCCCCCAGCAGACGGCACCATGAAATATGGCGAGGGAGTCGTGCTGCGGAGGACAAGACGGAGAGAGGGGAGACGTCCCACTGCTAATTTAATAGACTATGGCCGCCCGTGCAATAACGTTACGCTGCGTCATCCGCCCCGGCTCCTTGGGGAAGGTCGCCGCAAATGAGACGTAATCACAAATAATCAAGTCATGGCGAGCAGACGGCCCAGCAGGTCGGTCGGCTGATGGCTTTCTGCACTCGCCGGTTCTGAGGAAGAGCATGTCGAGGAAGGTTGCGCCTCCAAACTTCAGAGTGGGAACCGGAACTACAAAACCCAAAAGCAGTGAAGTTGTCACGTCGTGTAAATGGTCAACAAAAAGAGAATACAACAAATCCTTTTCAACTTATATTTAATTGAATAGACTGCAAAGACAAGATATTTCATGTTCACACTGGAAAACTTTGTTATATTTTGCAAATACTAGCTCATTTGGAATTTGATGCCTGCAACATGTTTCAAAAAAGCTGGCACAAGTGGCAAAAAAGACTGAGAAAGTTGAGGAATGCCCATCGAAGACTTATTTGGAGCATCCCACAGGTGAACGGGCTAATTGGGAACAGGTGGGTGCCATGATTGGGTGTAAAAGCAGCTTCCATGGAATGCTCAGTCGTTCACAAACAAGGACGGGGGCGAGGGTCACCACTTTGTCAACAAATGCCTGAGCAAATTGTTTAAGAACAACATTTCTCAACCAGCTATTGCAAGGAATTTAGGGATTTCACCATCTACGGTCCGTAATATCATCAAAAGGTTCAGAGAATCTGGAGAAATCACTGCACGTAAGCGATGATATTACGTACCTTCGATCCCTCAGGCGGTACTGCATCAAAAAGCGACAACAGTGTGTAAAGGATATCACCACATGGGCTCAGGAACACTTCGGAAACCCACTGTCAGTAACTACAGTTGGTCGCTACATCTGTAAGTGCAAGTTAAACTTCTACTATGCAAAGCGAAAGCCATTTATCAACAACACCCAGAAACGCCGTCGGCTTCGCTGGGCCCCGAGCTCATCTAAGATGGACTGACGCAAAGTGGAAAAGTGTTCTGTGGTCTGACGAGTCCACATTTCAAATTGTTTTTGGAAACTGTGGACGTCGTGTTCTCCGGACCAAAGAGGAAAAGAACCATCCGGACTGTTCTAGGCGCAAAGTGTAAAAGCCAGCATGTGTGATGGTATGGGGGTGTATTAGTGCCCAAGACATGGGTAACTTACACTTCTGTGAAGGCACCATTAATGCTGAAAGGTACATACAGGTTTTGGAGCAACATATGTTGCCATCCAAGCAACGTTATCATGGACGCCCCTGCTTATTTCAGCAAGACAATGCCAAGCCACGTGTTACATCAGCGTGGCTTCATAGTAAAAGAGTGCGGGTACTAGACTGGCCTGCCTGTAGTTCAGACCTGTCTCTAATTGAAAATTTGTGGTGCTTTATGAAGCCTAAAATACGACAACGGAGACTGTTGAACAACTTAAGCTGTACATCAAGCAAGAATGGGAAAGAATTCCACTTCAAAAATGTGTCTCCTCAGTTCCCAAACCTTTACTGAGTGTTGTTAAAAGGAAAGGCCATGTAACACAGTGGTAAAAATGCCCCTGTGAGAACTTTTTTGTCATTAAATTCTAAGTTAATGATTATTTGCGCAAAAAAATATGAAGTTTCTCAGTGTGAACATGAAATATCTTGTCTTTGCAGTCTATTCAATTGAATATAAGTTGAAAAGGATTTGCAAATCATTGTATTACTATCAAATAAATACAACGCAATGACAAATAAACAAAGTCATAATGAAATATATACTGCTTAGCAGTTCTTGCCAAGGTTAAAGTACTTTCACAAACGTGAAGACCTTTTTAAAGTGCTTTTTATTTCATGTTTCCTGTCAGGTCAGAGAGGAACAGAATGCATCAGAAGGACAATTCAGAGCAATTTTGACCACTCATGGAACAATCTCCTCCTCTGAGATGGCATTAGCTGGTGATGGCTCGGAGTGCACGACGCAGGAGGAGCGAGGAGAGCGACACGTTTTGTTTTACCCGCCTCAATTGCAGCAACAGACGCGGATCAGCAGAAATATTACAGAGAAACAGGAAGCGGGTCATTGATGTTTTGCATAATGAGGCCGTCTAACGTCGACAGCTGACAGTGAGAGCACACACACACACACACACACACACACACACACACACACACACACACACATCTCTTTTAAATCAGCACATCTGGTATCAAGGTCCTTTTTGATTAACGTAAAAAAAAATAAAAAATCTAATTCCCATAATTGAACATGTGTGCATGTCATTTTTACAGGCGTAAATACACTATATTGCCAAAAGTATTTGGCCGGCCATCCAAATGATGAGAATCAGGTGTCCTAATCACAGGTGTATACAATCAAGCGTGAAAGAATGGGCCGCTTTCAGTGATTTCCAGCGTGGAACTGTCACAGGATGCCACCTGTGCGACAAATCCAGTCCTGAAATGTCCTCGCTCCTAAATACTCCAAAGACGACTTTATTATAAGAAAAGTGAAGAGTTTGGGGAACAACAGCAACTCAGCCACCAAGTGGTAGGCCACGTGAACTGACAGAGAGGGGTCAGTAGCGCATAGTGCAAAGACTTTCTGCACGGTCAGTTGCTACAGAGCACAAAACTCCACGTGACCTTCCAATTGGCCCACGTGCAGTACGCAGAGAGCTCCACGGAATGGGTTTCCATGGCCGGGCAGCTGCATCTAAGCCATACATCGCGTATGGCTGGGTTTGGAGGTTGCCAGGAGAACGCTACATTTCGGACTGCGTTGTGCCGAGTGTGAAATTTGGTGGAGGAGGAATTATGGTGTGGGGTTGTTTTTTTCAGGAGTTGGGCTTGGCCCCTTAGTTCCAGTGAAAGGAACTTTGAATGCTCCAGGAGACCAAAACATTTTGGACAATTCCATGGGATGGCGCTTGAAGTTCATATGTGAGTAAATACACTTCTGATTCATATTGTGTTATTTGACGCATGCTAACATTAGCATGCTAACATTAGCATGCTAACAATTTATTAGCTAATTTTGTAAGTACACACCTCAGAGTGATTTTTTTTTTTTTTACTTGATGCAAGCTAGCTTTTTTTAGCAAATTTTGCAGGTATACACTTCTGATTCATATTGTTATTTGACGTATGCTAACATTAGCATGCTAACATTAGCATGTGGACATTTAATTAGCTAATTTTGTACGTACACACCTCAGAGTGATATATATATTGTTTTACTTGATGCAAGCTAGCTTTTTTAACTAATTTTGCAGGTATACGCTACAGAGACATATTTTGTTATTTGACGCATGCCAACATTAGCATGCTAACATTAGCATGTTGACCCTTTTTAGCTAATTTTGTATGTACACACCTCAGAGTAATATTTTAATTTTTTACTTGATGCAAGCTAGCTTCTTTTTAGCAAATTTTGCAGGTATACACTTCAGAGTCATATTTTGTTATTTGGTGCATGCTAACATTAGCATGCTAACATTAGCATGTTGACCTTTTTTTAGCTATTTTTTACGTACACAGTGATTATTTTTTAACTTAATGCAAGCTAGCTTTTTTAACTAATTTTGCAGGTATACACTACAGAGACATATTTTGTTATTTGACGCATGCCAACATTAGCATGCTAACATTAGCATTATGACCTTTTGTTAGCTAATTTTGTACGTACACACCTCAGAGTGATTTTTATTTTTTTTACTTGATCCAAGCGAGCTTGTTTTAGCTAATTTTGCAGGTATAAACTACAGTCATACTTAGTTATTTGACGCATGCTAACATTAGCATGTTTACCTTTTTTTAGCTAATTTTTTACATACACACATCAGTGATTATTTTTTAACTTGATGCAAGCTAGCTTTTTTTAACTCATTTTGCAGGTATACATGACAGACATATTTTGTTATTTGACGCATGCCAACATTAGCATGCTAATATTCGCATCTTGACCTTTTTTAGCTAATTTTGTATGTACACACTTTAGAGTAATTCTTTTTTTTTTTTACTTGATGCAAGCTAGCTTTTTTTAAATTTTGTAGAGATACACTTCAGATTCATATTTTGTTATTTGAGGAATGCTAACATCAGCATGCTAAAATTAGCATGTTAACCTTTTTTTTTAGCTAATTTTGTACGTACA
>NC_084742.1:62781010-62851010 GCF_033978785.1 Entelurus aequoreus | reverse complement strand
TTGTCTAAATAAATAATTGTTTTGTATAAAAATATGTCTTGAATTATGAAACATTTTGGATAAAGAATAGTCTTGAATCTACAAATGTTTTGAACCAAGAATTGTCCTGAATCAAGAATCTTTTTGAATCGAGAATAGTCTTGAATCGAAAATTGTTTTGAATCTGGAATCGTCTTGACTCGAGAATCCGCTTGATTCAATAATTGTTTTGAATCGAGAATCGTCTTAAATCTAGAATCGTCAAAAATGGTCTGAAATAGTCTTGAATCGAGTCGTTTTGAATAGAGAATCGTATTGAATCGATAATCGTCTTGAATCGAGAATCACGGAGAATCATCAAGAATCGTCTTGAATCGAGAACTCTTTTGAATCAAGAATTGTCTTGAATCGAGAATCATCGAGAAACGTCTTGAATAATTTGAAATCAGAATTGTTTTGAATAAAAAAAACGTCTTGGATCGAGAACCGTTTTGAATCAAGAATAATTTTGGATAGAGAATAGTCTTAAATTGAGAACAGTCTTGAATCAAGAATTGTTTTGAATCGGGAGTCGTCTTGACTCGAGAATCTGCTTAATTCAATCATAGTTTTGAATCGAGAATAGTCTTCAACCGAGAATCATCAAAAATTGTCTGAAATCGTCTTGAATCGAGTCGTTTTGAATCGAGAATTGTATTGAATCGAGAATTGTATTGAATCGAGAATCGCCTTGAATCAAGAATCACAGATTTAGCAAAAATCATCGAGAATCGTCTTGAATCGAGAACTGTTTTGAATCGACAATTGTCTTGAATCGAGATTCATTGAGAATCATCTTAAAATCGTTTGAAATCAGAATTGTCTTGAATCGAGAATCATCTTGAATAATTTTAAATCAGAATTTTTTGAATAAAAAAAAACGTCTTGGATCGAGAATCGTTTTGAATCAAGAATAATTTTGGATAGAGAATAGTCTTAAATTGACAACAGTCTTGAATCAAGAATTGTTTTGAATCGGGAGTCGTCTTGACTCGAGAATCTGCTTGATTCAATCATTGTTTTGAATCGAGAATAGTCTTCAACCGAGAATCATCAAAAATTGTCTGAAACCGTCTTGAATCGAGTCGTTTTGAATCGAGAATTGTATTGAATCGAGAATCGTCTTGAATCATCGAGAATCATCTAAAAATTGTTTGAAATCAGTATTGTTTTGGATAAAAAAACGTCTTGAATCGAGAATAGTTTTGAATGAAGAATCGTTTTGAATAGAGCATAGTCTTAAATTGACAACAGTCTTGAATCGAGAATTGTTTTGAATCTGGAATCGTCTTGACTCGAGAATCCGCTTAATTCAATAAGTGTTTTGAATCGAGAATCGTCTTGAATCTAGAATCGTCAAAAATTGTCTGAAATCGTCAAAAATGTAGTCGTTTTGAATCGAGAATTGTATTGAATCGAGAATCACGGAGAATCATCAATAATCGTCTTGAATCGAGAACTCTTTTGAATCAAGAATCATCGAGAATTGTCTTGAATCATTTGAAATCAGAATTGTTTTGAATAAAAAAACGTCTTAGGTCGAGAATTGTTTTGAATCAAGAATAATTTTGGATAGAGGATAGTCTTAAATTTACAACAATCTTGAATCGAGAATTGTTTTGAATCGGCAGTAATCTTGACTCGAGAATCCGCATATTCAATCATTGTTTTGAATCGAGAATCATCTTCAATCGAGAATCATCAAAAATTGTCTGAAATCGTCTTGAATCGAGTTGTTTTGAACCGAGAATTGTATTGAATTGAGAATAGTCTTGAATCGAGAATCACGGAGAATCATCAAGAATCGTCTTGAATCAGAATTGTTTTGAACAAAAAAAACGTCTTGGACCAAGAATTGTTTTGAATCAAGATTAATTTTGGATATAAAATAGTCTTGAATATACAATTGTTTTAAATCGAGAATCGTCTTGAATCCATAATCATATTAAATCAATAATCGTTTTGAATCAAAATACGTCTTGAATTAGGAAACGTTTTGTATGAAGAATAGTCCAGAATCTACAAATTAACCAAGAATTTTCCTGAATCTAGAATCGTTTTGAATCGAAAATTGTATTACATCATTAACCGTTTTTTAATCGAAAAACGTCTTGAATGAAGAATCATTTTGGATAGAGAATAGCTTTAAATTGACAACAGTCTTGAATAGAGAATTGTTTAGAAATTCGAATCGTCTTGACTCGAGAATCCGCTTGATTCAGTCATCGTTTTGAATCGAGAATCGTCTTGAATCAAGAATCATCAAAAATGGTCTGAAATTGTCTTGAATCGAGTCGTATTGAACCGAGAATTGTATTGAATTGAGAATAGTCTTGAATCGAGAGTCATTGAGAATCGTCTTGAATCGTTTGAAATCAGAATCGTTTTGAATCAAGATTCATTTGGATATAAAATAGTGTTCAATCTACAATTGTTTTAAATCAGGAATCGTCTTGAATCGAGAATTGTTTTCAATTGGGAATCGTCTTGAATCCATAATCGTATCAAATCAATAATCGTTTTGAAGTTAAATATGTCTTGAATTATGAAACATTTTGAATAGTCCAGAATCTACAAATAAACCAAGAATTGTCCTTAATTTTCCTGAGGGAACTCTCCTGAAGGAATCAATAAAGTACTATCTATCTATCTATAATCAAGAATTGTTTTGAATCGAAAATTGTATAACATCATGAATCGTTTTGAATGAAAAAACGTCTTGAATCGAGAATCATTTTGGATAGAGGACAGTCTTAAATTGACAACAGTCTTGAATTGAGAATTGTTTTGAATCTGGAATCGTCTTGACTCGAGAATCCGCTTGATTCAATAATAGCTTTAAATCGAATGGTTACCCCAAGAATCGTGAGTTTTATGATTCACATCTCTTGAAGCGCCTACAGAGGTCGTGAACTCCAGAGAGTTAAAGAAATGAACAGCATAATGATCCTTCTCTAGTTAGCATACATCGCATGTTTTTATAATTGTAATATTAGAAAATGTTGCAGGCTAATTAAAAAATGACCCCTGGGCCGCCCCTGCTTTTGTCCAACGCAACACACCTGTGGAATACATTGGACTAATGATAATCAGGGCCGGCCCGTGGCATAGGCCGTATAGGCAAATGCTAAGGGCGCCGTCCATCAGGGGGCGCCACGCCAGTGCCACAAATGTTTGAGGGGGAAAAAAAAAGAAAAAAAAAAGTTGGTACTATTATTTCTAAATACAAAAAATAATCCCACGTTAATTAAAATGCAAGGTAAAGCCTATTTAATAGAAATAATATTTGTTACAAAATTACACCCCCCCCCCTCCTATCCCCCCGCACACTGCGCCCCCTCCCTTCCCGTATCATGACTTATTTTGGACGTCACCACATCAAAAAATCAACACAAGATGTCAAAACGGCCAAAACTGTTAGGTGCCCAGGGAAGAAAAAAGAGAAAAGAAGAGGAGAAACGAGAAAAAGACAGAGGTAGCAGGGAGGTAACGTTAGCCTACATGAAATTATTTGTCTGTTACAGAATGTGATAGTAACCTGGCTTTTTAGCATTAAGCTAATGTTACATGATTCGGCAATTGCTAATCAATAAACAGCTAGTTCTGTTTTAACGTCGGGTTAATATTGTGGAGGGGGCTAAATTGTTATGGAAAATAATAATGTAACGTTAGGTAATTACAGTACTCCCACCTTACATTCCTCAGGGACATTTGTATTAGATCTTTTAAGCAGGTGTTTTTTGTTGACATTGTTATTGCCTTCTGGTTAGCTAATGTTTGCCCTGCAGGTAATAGTCACTTTTCCACCCCTTTATATATTAGGTATAGTTGTAAGCCTAGTTGTTAAAGTGCACATCATTAATGTTAATTAAGCAATATCACATGAGAGGGAATGCTGTTTTTTTAAATTTGAGCACTGCTGTGTTTCGGTTAAAGATAATCATAACATTCTCATATAATATTATATGATAGATAGATATATCTACACATATCTAGATAGATAGATATATCTACACATATCTAGATAGATAGATATATCTACACATATCTAGATAGATAGATATAGCTACACATATCTAGATAGATAGATATAGCTACACATATCTATCTAGATATAGCTACACATATCTATCTAGATATAGCTACACATATCTAGATAGATATAGCTACACATATCTAGATAGATATAGCTACACATATCTAGATAGATATAGCTACACATATCTAGATAGATATATCTACACATATCTAGATAGATATATCTACACATATCTAGATAGATATATCTACACATATCTAGATAGATATATCTACACATATCTAGATAGATATATCTACACATATCTAGATAGATATATCTACACATATCTAGATAGATATATCTACACATATCTAGATAGATATATCTACACATATCTAGATAGATAGATAGATAGATATATCTACACATATCTAGATAGATAGATAGATAGATAGACCTACACATATCTAGATAGATAGATAGATAGATATATCTACACATATCTAGATAGATAGATAGATAGATATATCTACACATATCTAGATAGATAGATATATCTACACATATCTAGATAGATAGATATATCTACACATATCTAGATAGATAGATATATCTACACATATCTAGATAGATAGATATATCTACACATATCTAGATAGATAGATATATCTACACATATCTAGATAGATAGATATATCTACACATATCTAGATAGATAGATATATCTACACATATCTAGATAGATAGATATATCTACACATATCTAGATAGATAGATATATCTACACATATCTAGATAGATAGATATATCTACACATATCTAGATAGATAGATATATCTACACATATCTAGATAGATAGATATATCTACACATATCTAGATAGATAGATCTACACATATCTAGATAGATAGATCTACACATATCTAGATAGATAGATCTACACATATCTAGATAGATAGATCTACACATATCTAGATAGATAGATATCTAGATAGATAGATAGATAGATAGATAGATAGATAGATAGATAGATAGATAGATAGATAGATAGATAGATAGATAGATAGATAGATAGATAGATAGATAGATAGATAGATAGATAGATAGATAGATAGATAGATAGATAGATAGATAGATAGATAGATAGATAGATAGATAGATATTATACTGCTGATTGTTAATTTGCTTTCTTTAAGTAAAAAAAAATGTCAAAGACAAAGCTATTCGGTTTCTTGTGAGTATATACACTTCACCTCCGATGTGGGGGGGGGGTGGGGGGGGACGCGCCACCTAAAATCTTGCCTAGGGCGCCAGATTGGTTAGAGCCAGGCCTGATGACAATGACGCATACAAATAGACGCTCTTGAATGGAGTTTTTGACACTTTGAGAACATAATTGAACCTTCCAGAGTCCAATAACCGGAATTAAGGTGTCAAACAGCTCATGGCCTCCAGACCGGAGAGGACTCGGTGCACGCAAAGAAAGAACAGTTGAGTAAGTTGGACTTACCGCTGGAGTTCTTGGCACAGATGAGGTGCTGGTAGGGTTGCAGCACCCCCCAAATCTCCGAGTCCCCGCCGACGGCTTGCTCCAGCGCCTCCAGGCTCAACTTGGGCACGCCGTTGTCCCTCCGCTGCAGCAGCGTGCCGCGCAGGACGCGGGCCGCCAGCTCCCTGAAGAGGCTCTCCACGCACGCCGCCAGGTAGATGGCGGCGTGTTCGTGGACCCTGAGCGCCACGCGGCCGTCCACCATCCAGCGGAAGAACTTCCCCACGGAGAAGACCAGCCCGCAGCGCGCCGACTTGCCGCGGCTCAACTTGTCCGCGGTGCTCATGCTGTAGAGGGAGAGCGCGCTCAGGGCGGCCGCGATGCAGTTGACGGAGACGGTCCAGGAGAGGACCATCTTCACGGCGCTCTGCACCTCCAGCTTGGTGCACTTGGCGTAGCGGAGGCTGAGCCGCTGCGCCTCGCGGGCTACGCGGACGAGCGCGCGGCTGACGAGCACGGAGAGCCGCGCCAGGACCTCCGGAGGCGGAGGCTCCCCGGCGGCCATCAGCTCCTCGTCCCGCCGCAGCGCGTCCTCCACCTCGGCCAGGCTCCACGGCACCTCCTCCGGCTCGGGCAGCTTGGCGCACTCCGGCCCCTCCGTGTCCTCGGCCAGGACGGTGTTGACCGTTTCCAGACTGTTCTGGCGGCTGTGCATGGATTCCGTCAGATGCCAGCGGTTGGCCCCGTGCGGGAAGGACTGAGGCGGGTCGGAGCAGCACAGCGACACGCTGGACGACCGGACCGAGTCCGCGGCTCCACCATACCCGGAGTCCAGCGTTAAGTCCTCCAGCGTCCTCACCGCGGTCTTACCGGCGCCTGCCATCGCTGCGCCGCATGCTGTTGGCTCCGCTGCTCTCGCCCTCCTATACGGAGACTCCCGGGCCTGGCGGGGGTCTCTCACGCTTCCGGGAGCCGCATCCGGTTGCGCCAAAGTGCCCGGAATTGGCGCAGCGTCGGCGGCGAGACGACAACTTTTGCAACCTCCTTCTTCTTCGCTCGATGCTTGGACGTCTGCGTGGAGAGATCCTCCACGCGCACACGCAACTTCTCTTCGTGACTGAGGAGGAGGAGGAGGAGGAAGGGGGGGGGGGGGGGGAATCACCTTCATCGTTATTGATTGACAGCTGCAGAAACACAGATGTCATGAGCATGAATATGAACATAAGTATATAATATATACTATAAAGTCGAATTATGAGATTTAAAAAAAAAAAAAAAAATTATGAGATAAAAAGACAATTATGACACAAAGACAATTATGAAATAAAAAGTCGAATTTATGAGATAAGTCATAATTATGACATAAAAAGACAATTATAAGAATAAAAAGTCGAATTATGAGATTTGAAAAAATAAATAATTATGACATAAAAAGACAATTATGAGATAAAAAGACAAGTATCAGATAAAAAGTCGAATTTATGAGATAAAACGTCAGAATTATGACATAAAAAGTCAATGATAAGAATAAAAAGTCGAGTTGTGAGATTTGAAAAAATAAATAATTATGAGATAAAAAGACAATTATGAGATAAAAAGTCAAATTTATGAGATAAAAAAGATAAATATGAAATTAAAAAGTCGAATTTATGAGATAAAAAGTCATAATTATGGGATAAAAAAGTCGAATTATGAGATTTTTAAAAATAAATAATTATGAGATAAAAAATACAATTATGAGATAAAAAGACAATTACGTAATAAAAAGTCGCATTCGTGAGATAAAAAAAGGTAATTATGAAATAAAAAATCTAATTTATGAGATAAAAAGTTATAATTATGAGATTAAAAAAAGTCATAATTGTGAGATAAGTCGAATTATGAGATTTAAACAAATTATAATTATGAGATAAAAAGACAATTATGAGACAAAAAGACAATTATTAAATAAAAAGTCGAATTTATGAGATAAAAAGTCATAACGATGACATAAAAAGACAATTATAAGAATAAAAAGTCGAATTATGAGATTTGAAAAAATAAATAATTATGACATAAAAAGACAATTATCAGATAAAAAGTCGAATTTGTGAGATAAAACGTCAGAATTATGACATAAAAAGACAATTATAAGATTAAAAAGTCGAGTTGTGAGATTTGAAAAAATAAATAATGAGATAAAAAGACAATTATGAGATAAAAAGTCAAATTTATGAGATAAAAAAAGATAAATATGAAATTAAAAAGTCGAATTTATGAGATAAAAAGTCATAATTATGGGATAAAAAAGTCGAATTATGAAATTTTTAAAAATAAATAATTATGAGATAAAAATACAATTATGAGATAAAAAGACAGTTACGTAATAAAAAGTCGCATTTATGAGATGAAAAAAGGTAATGATGAAATAAAAAATCTAATTTATGAGATAAAAAGTTATAATTATGAGATTAAAAAAAGTCATAATTGTGAGATAAAAAGTCGAATTATGAGATTTGAAAAAAATCATAATTATGAGATAAAAAGACAATTATGAGACAAAAAGACAATTATTAAATAAAAAGTCGAATTTATGAGATAAAAATTCATAACTATGACATAAAAAGACAATTATAAGAATAAAAAGTCGAATTATGAGATAAAAAAGATAAATATGAAATTAAAAAGTCGAATTTATGAGATAAAAAGTCATGGGATAAAAAAGTCGAATTATGAGATTGTAAAAAATAAATAAATATGAGATAAAAATACAATTATGAGATAAAAAGACAATGACGTAATAAAATGTCGCATTTATGAGATAAAAAGTTATAATTATGATATAAAAAGTCGAATTATGAGATTTTAAAAAATCATAATTATGAGATTAAAATACAATTATGAGATAAAAATACAGTTAAGTAATAAAAAAGTCGCATTTATGAGATAAAAAGTTATAATTATGAGATAAAAAGTCGAATTATGAGATCTGAAAAAATAAATAATTATGAGATGAAGACAATTATGAGATAAAAAGTCGAATTTATGAGATAAAAAGTCGAATTTATGAGATAAAAAGTCATAATTATGACATAAAAAGACAATTATAAGAATTAAAAAGTGGAATTATGAGATTTGAAAAAATAAATAATTATGAGATAAAAAGACAATTATGAGATAAAAAGACAATGAGAAAAAAAGTCGAATTTATGAGATAAAAAGTCATAATTATGACATAAAAAGACAATTATAAGAATAAAAATTATGATTTTTTAAAATCTCATAATTCGACTTTTTATCTCACAATTATGACTTTTTTAATCTCATAATTATAACTTTTTATCTCATAAATTAGATTTTTTATTTCATAATTACCTTTTTTTATCTCATAAATGCGACTTTTTATTACGTAATTGTCTTTTTATCTCATAATTGTATTTTTATCTCATAATTATTTATTTTTTTAAATCTCATAATTCGACTTTTTTATCCCATAATTATGACTTTTTATCTCAAATTCGACTTTTTAATTTCATATTTTTCTTTTTTATCTCATAAATTTGACTTTTTATCTCATAATTGTCTTTATCTCAATTTATTTTTTCAAATCTCATAATTCGACTTTTTATTCTTATAATTTTGTTTTTATGTCATAAAAAGTCATAATTTTGACATAAAAAGACAATTATAAGAATAAAAAGTCGAATTATGAGATTTGAAAAAATAAATAATGTCAGGACTAGGTTCTCGGGTTGTGTTTCTCCAGAAGGCAATGGAAAATTGGCGCGTGCAAGACGTGAATTTAAATACATGATTTATTTTTAACACTAATAAACTAAAAAAAAGGAAGCAAACAAATGGCGCGCACAAAGGCGGACATACAAACTTGACTAAGAAACAAAAGACATGCACGTGGGCACAAAAACTATGAACAAAGAAACAAAAACACTAACTGTGGTCTTAATAAACAAAACTTACTTGGCATGTGAAAAAACATGAAAAAGAGCAGCATGGATCATCAGAGTGGCAGGAGTGTGAATGTGTGAGGACGCCAGGACGAACAACAGAAACAGACAGATTTAAATAGTGACGTGATCAGTGAAAACAGGTGCGTGACTCGAAACGTGAAACAGGTGCGTGACAAGACAGGTGAAAACTAATGGGTGACCATGGAAACCAAACCAAACAAGGAAGTGCAACCAGGAACTAAAAAGAGTCCAAAAAACAAACACATGGCCAAAACAAAAACATGAACAGACATGACAAATAATTATGAGATAAAAAGACAATTATGAGATAAAAAGTCAAATTTATGAGATAAAAAAGATAAATATGAAATTAAAAAGTCGAATTTATGAGATAAAAAGTCATAATTATAGGATAAAAAAGTCGAATTATGAGATTTTTAAAAATCATAATTGTGAGATAAAAATACAATTATGAGATAAAAAGACAGTTACGTAATAAAAAGTCGCATTTATGAGATAAAAAGTTATAATTATGAGATAAAAAGTCGAATTATGAGATTTAAAAAAATCATAATTATGAGATAAAAAATACAATTATGAGATAAAAAGACAGTTACGTAATATAAAAAAAAGTCGCATTTATGAGATAAAAAGTTATAATTATGAGATAAAAAGTCATAATTACAAGATAAAAAGTCAAATTATGAGATTTTTAAAAAATCATAATTATGAGATAAAAATACAATTATGAGATAAAAAGACAGTTACGTAATAAAAAAAAGTCGCATTTATGAGATAAAAAGTTATAATTGTGAGATAAAAAGTCATAATTATGAGATAAAAAGTCGAATTATGAGATTTGAAAAAATAGATAATTATGAGATAAAAAGACAATTATGAGATAAAAAGACAATTATGAGATAAAAAGTCGAATTTATGAGATAAAAAGTCATAATTATGACATAAAAAGACAATTATAAGAATAAAAAGTCGAATTATGAGATTTGAAAAAATAAATAATTATGACATAAAAAGACAATTATGAGATAAAAAGACAATTATCAGATAAAAAGTCGAATTTATGAGATAAAACGTCAGAATTGTGACATAAAAAGACAATTATAAGAATAAAAAGTCGAGTTGTGATATTTGAAAAAAATAAATAATTATGAGATAAAAAGACAATTATGAGATAAAAAGTCAAATTTATGAGATAAAAAAATGAATATGAAATTAAAAAGTCGAATTTATGAGATAAAAAAGTCATAATTATGGGATAAAAAAGTCGAATTATGAGATTTTAAAAAATAAATAATTATGAGATAAAAATACAATTATGAGATAAAAAGACAATTACGTAATAAAAGGTCGCATTTATGAGATAAAAAAAAGGTAATTATGAAATAAAAAATGTAATTTGTGAGATAAAAAGTTATAATTATGAGATTAAAAAAAGTCATAATTGTGAGATAAAAAGTCGAATTATGAGATTTAAAAAAATCATAATTATGAGATAAAAAGACAATTATGAGACAAAAAGACAATTATTAAATAAAAAGTCGAATTTATGAGATAAAAAGTCATAACTATGACATAAAAAGACAATTATAAGAATAAAAAGTCGAATTATGAGATTTGAAAAAATAAATAAATATGAGATAAAGACAATTATGAGATAAAAAGATAATTACGTAATAAAAAATACGATTATGAGATTTAAAAAAATTACGTAATAAAAAGTTGCATTTATGAGATACAAAAAGATAATTATGAAATAAAAAATCTAATTTTTGAGACAAAAAGTTATAATTATGAGATAAAAAGTCATAATTATGAGATTTAAAAAAAATCATAATTATGAGATAAAAAGACAATTATGAGACAAAAAGACAATTAAGAAATAAAAAGTCGAATTTATGAGATAAAAAGTCATAATTATGGGATAAAAAAGTAGAATTATGAGATTTTTAAAAAAAAATAATTATGAGATAAAAATAAAATTATGAGATAAAAAGGCAATTACGTTTCAAAAAATACAATTATGAGATAAAAAGTCGTATTTATGAGATAAGAAAAGAATTATGAAATAAAAAATCTCATTTATGAGATAAAAAGTCAAATTTATGAGATAAAAAAATGAATATGAAATTAAAAAGTCGAATTTATGAGATAAAAAAGTCATAATTATGGGATAAAAAAGTCGAATTATGAGATTTTAAAAAATAAATAATTATGAGATAAAAATACAATTATGAGATAAAAAGACAATTACGTAATAAAAGGTCGCATTTATGAGATAAAAAAAAGGTAATTATGAAATAAAAAATGTAATTTGTGAGATAAAAAGTTATAATTATGAGATTAAAAAAAGTCATAATTGTGAGATAAAAAGTCGAATTATGAGATTTAAAAAAATCATAATTATGAGATAAAAAGACAATTATGAGACAAAAAGACAATTATTAAATAAAAAGTCGAATTTATGAGATAAAAAGTCATAACTATGACATAAAAAGACAATTATAAGAATAAAAAGTCGAATTATGAGATTTGAAAAAATAAATAAATATGAGATAAAGACAATTATGAGATAAAAAGATAATTACGTAATAAAAAATACGATTATGAGATTTTAAAAAATTACGTAATAAAAAGTTGCATTTATGAGATACAAAAAGATAATTATGAAATCAAAAATCTAATTTTTGAGACAAAAAGTTATAATTATGAGATAAAAAGTCATAATTATGAGATTTAAAAAAAATCATAATTATGAGATAAAAAGACAATTATGAGACAAAAAGACAATTAAGAAATAAAAAGTCGAATTTATGAGATAAAAAGTCATAATTATGGGATAAAAAAGTAGAATTATGAGATTTTTTTTTTAAAATAATTATGAGATAAAAATAAAATTATGAGATAAAAAGGCAATTACGTTTCAAAAAATACAATTATGAGATAAAAAGTCGTATTTATGAGATAAGAAAAGAATTATGAAATAAAAAATCTCATTTATGAGATAAAAAGTTATAATTATGAGATAAAAAGTCATAATTATGAGATAAAAAGTCGAATTATGAGGTTTAAAAAAATCATAGTTATGAGATAAAAAGACAATTATGAGACAAAAAGATTGAATTATGAGATTTTTTTTAAAAATAATTATGAGATAATTAGACAATTATGAAATAAAATGTCTTATTTATGAGATAAAAATTCATAATTTTGAGCTAAAAAGACAATTGTGAAATAAAAAGTCGAATTTATGAGATGAAAAGTCATAATTATGAGCTAAAAAGACAACTATAAGAATAAAAAGTCGAATTATGAGATTTAAAAAAAAAATCATGAGATAAAGACAATTATGAGATAAAAAAAAAAGATAAATATGAAATTAAAAAGTCGAATTTGTGAGATACAAAGTAATAATTATGAGCTAAAAAGACAACTATAAGAATAAAAAGTTGAATTATGAGTAAAATAAGAGCACTGACAGGAAATAAACACCAACCCAGAAAACACAACCTGACGAGAATGTGACAGATCGTCACAATAACTTTATGAATTATTGTGGCCACTATGTGTTAAATTAAATTAACCTAATAGTTGGGTTATGAATCAACCAACATTGAGTTAGCATATTTCAGCTTTTGGGTTAAATAATTCAACCCAATAGTTTGGTTGGGAATAACCCAACATTAAGTTATCATAACTCCACTTTTTGGTTCAATAATTAATCGCAAAAGTTGGGTTGCAAAATATTAACCCAAAATGTTGAGTTAAAATAACTCAAATAAGGGATTCGTCCTTTTCTAAACCAGCAGTTGGGTTAAAATTGGGTTGTTTTTTTTAACCCAATTTACGAGTTGCAAGTGTTGGGTTACATTTTTGAGTTATTTTTATGAAGAGCAATCCATTTTTTGGGTTATAAGGGTATTATTTGAATTCAATTTCTGGGTTTTCAAAACTATGAACTATTTTTGGGTTGTTTTTCAATGAGTAACACATTTTTGGGTAAAATACTTTTTTATTATTAAAAAGGTACTTTTTTCTTGAAGGGAATTTTACTAAAAATGAATCTTATCAACATTATTTACAATCACACATCTTATGTACATGAAAATATTTGAGCATGCTGTAGAACTACTATGACCATACACGGCTAGTCTTGTAAAAAAAAAAATGCACTCATATCTTGCTTTTTAGTATATTTTAATGGAATAAAAATAATTTTGATCAGTAGTTGTGAAGGAGTAGGACAAACCAGCAGTAAAAAGTATCATTTTTAACCAACTATTGGGTCAATGAGCACTAAATTGCCCAACCCAATAGTTGGGTTTGGAATAACCCAACATTGTAGTGAGCAGAACTCAGCTTTTGTGTTAAATACATTCAACCCAATAGTTGGGTTATGAATCAACCAACATTGAGTTATCATAACTCAACTTTTGGATTAAAGAATTCAACCCAATAGTTTGGTTGGGAATAACCTAACATTAAGCTATCATAACTCCACTTTTTGGTTCAATAATTCAACGCAAAGGTTGGGTTGAAAAAATTTACCCAAAATGTTGAGTTAAAATAACTCAAATAAGGGGTTAGTCCTTTTCTGCAGTTGGGTTAAAATTTGGTTATTATTTTAACCCAATTGACGAGTTGCGAGTGTTGGGTTAAATTTTGGAGTTATTTTTATGAAGAGCAATTCATTTTTTGGGTTATAAGGGTATTATTTTAACTCAATTGCTGGGTTTTCAAAACTATGAACCATTTTTGGGTTCTTTTTCAATGAGTAACGCATTTTTGGGTAAAAGGCTTATTTTTTTATTAAAAAGGTACTTTTTTCTTGAAGGGAATTTTATTAAAGATTAATCTCATTAACATTATTTACAATCACACATCTTGTGTACATGAAAATATTTGAGCATGCTGTATAGAACTATTAGGACCATTCTTGTAAAAAAAAAATGTCCCTCATATTTTGCTTTTTAGTATATTTTAATGGAATAAAAATAATTTTGATCAGTAGTTGTGAAGGAGTAGGACAAACCAGCAATAAAATGTATCATTTTTAACCAACTATTGGGTCAAGGAGAGCTAAATTGCGCAACCCAATAGTTGGGTTTGGAATAACCCAACATTGTAGTGAGCATAACTCAACTATTGTGTTAAATAAATTCAACCAAATAGTTGGGTTATGGATCAACCAACATTGAGTTAGCATAACTCTACTTTTGGGTCAAATAATTCAACCCAATAGTTGGTTTATGAATCAACCAACATAGAGTTAGCATAACTTAACTTTTGGGTTTAATAATTCAACTCAATAGTTGGGTTATGAATCAACCAACATTGAGTTAAAATAACTCAACTTTTGGGTTAAATAAATCAACCCAATAGTTTGGTTGGGAATAACCCAACATTAAGTTATCATAACTCCACCTTTCCGTTAAATAATTCAACGCAAAAGTTGGGTTGCAAAAAATTAACCCAAAATGTTGAGTTAAAATAACTCAAACAAGGGGTTTGTCCTTTTCTGAACCAGCAGTTGGGTTAAAATCGGGTTATTTTGATACCCCAATTTACGAGTTGTGAGTGTTGGGTTAAATTTTTGAGTTATTTTTATGAAGAGCAATTAATTTTTTGAGTTTTAAGGGTATTATTTTAACAAAATTTCTGGGTTTTCAAAACTATGAACCATTTTTGTGTTGTTTTTCAATGAGTAACGCATTTTTGAGTAAGAGGCTTTTTTTTATTATTAAAAAGGTACTTTTTCTTGAAGGGAATTCTATTAAAGATTAATCTCATTAAGATTATTTACAATCACACATCTTAAGTACATGAAAGTATTTGAGCATGCTGTAGAACTACTATGACCATACACGGCAATTCTTGTAAAAAAAAAAAAATGTCACTCATATTTTGCTTTTTAGTATATTTTAATGGAATAAAAACAATGTTGATCAGTAGTTAGGAAGGAGTAGGACAAACCAGCAGTAAAATGTATCATTTTTAACCAACTATTGGGTCAAGGAGCGCTAAACTGCCCAACCCAATAGTTGGGTTTGGAATAACCCAACATTGTAGTGGGCATAACTCAGCTTTTGTGTTAAATACATTCAACCCAATAGTTTGGTTTGGACTAACCCAACATTAAGTTATCATAAATCCACTTTTTGGTTCAATAATTCAACGCAAAGGTTGGGTCGAAAAAATTAACCCAAAATGTTGAGTTAAAATAACTCAAATAAGGGGTTAGTCCTTTTCTGAACCAGCAGTTGGGTTAAAATTGGGTTATTTTTTTAACCCAATTTACGAGTTGCGAGTGTTGGGTTAAATTTTGGAGTTATTTTTATGAAGATCAATTAATTTTTTGGGTTATAAGGGTATTATTTTAACTCAATTGCTGGGTTTTCAAAACTATGAACCATTTTTGGGTTGTTTTTCAATGAGTAACGCATTTTTGAGTAAGAGGCTTTTTTTTATTATTAAAAAGGTACTTTTTCTTGAAGGGAATTCTATTAAAGATTAATCTCATTAAGATTATTTACAATCACACATCTTAAGTACATGAAAGTATTTGAGCATGCTGTAGAACTACTATGACCATACACGGCAATTCTTTTAAAAAAAAAATGTCACTCATATTTTGCTTTTTAGTGTATTTTAATGAAATAAAAACAATGTTGATCAGTAGTTAGGAAGGAGTAGGACAAACCAGCAGTAAAATGTATAATTTTTAACCAACTATTGGGTCAAGGAGTGCTAAACTGCCCAACCCAATAGTTGGGTTTGGAATAACCCAACATTGTAGTGAGCATAACTCAGCTTTTGTGTTAAATAAATTCAACCCAATAGTTTGGTTTGGACTAACCCAACATTAAGTTATCATAAATCCACTTTTTGGTTCAATAATCAACGCAAAGGTTGGGTCGAAAAAAGTAACCCAAAATGTTAAGTTAAAATAACTCAAATAAGGGGTTAGTCCTTTTCTGAACCAGCAGTTGGGTTAAAATTGGGTTATTTTTTTAACCCAATTTACGAGTTGCGAGTGTTGGGTTAAATTTTGGAGTTATTTTTTATGAAGATCAATTAATTTTTTGGGTTATAAGGGTATTATTTTAACTCAATTGCTGGGTTTTCAAAACTATGAACCATTTTTGGGTTCTTTTTCAATGAGTAACGCATTTTTGGGTAAAAGGCTTTTTTTATCATTAAAAATGTACTTTTTTCTTGAAGGGAATTTTATTAAAGATTAATCTCATTAAGATTATTTACAATCACACATCTTAAGTACATGAAAGTATTTGAGCATGCTGTATAGAACTACTATGACCATACACGGGAATTCTTGTAAAAAAAAAATGTCACTCATGTTTTGCTTTTTAGTATATTTTAATGGAATAAAAACAATGTTGATCAGTAGTTGGGAAGGAGTAGGACAAACCAGCAGGAAAATGTATCATTTTTAACCAACTATTGGGTCATGGAGCGCTAAATTGCCCAACCCAATAGTTGGGTTTGGAATAACCCAACATTGTAGTGGGCATAACTCAGCTTTTGTGTTAAATACATTCAACCCAATAGTTTGGTTTGGACTAACCCAACATTAAGTTATCATAACTCCACATTTTGGTTCAATAATTCAACGCAAAGGTTGGGTCAAAAAATTAACCCAAAATGATGAGTTAAAATAAGTCAAATAAGGGGTTAGTCCTTTTCTGAACCAGCAGTTGGGTTAAAATTGGGTTATTTTTTTAACCCAATTTACGAGTTGCGAGTGTTGGGTTAAATTTTGGAGTTATTTTTATGAAGATCAATTAATTTTTTGGGTTATAAGGGTATTATTTTAACTCAATTGCTGGGTTTTCAAAACTATGAACCATTTTTGGGTTCTTTTTCAATGAGTAACGCATTTTTGGGTAAAAAGCTTTTTTTATCATTAAAAAGGTACTTTTTTCTTGAAGGGAATTTTATTAAAGATTAATCTCATTAAGATTATTTACAATCACACATCTTAAGTACATGAAAGTATTTGAGCATGCTGTAGAACTACTATGACCATACACGGCAATTCTTGTAAAAAAAAAAAAAGTCACTCATATTTTGCTTTTTATTATATTTTAATGGAATAAAAACAATGTTGATCAGTAGTTGGGAAGGAGTAGGACAAACCAGCAGGAAAATGTATCATTTTTAACCAACTATTGGGTCAATGAGCGCTAAATTGCCCAACCCAATAGTTGGGTTTGGAATAACCCAACATTGTAGTGGGCATAACTCAGCTTTTGCGTTACATAAATTCAACCCAATAGTTGGGTTATGAATCAACCAACATTGAGTTAGCATAACTCAACTTTTGGGTTAAATAATTCAACCCAATAGTTTGGTTTGGAAAAACCCAACATTAAGTTATCATAACTCAACTTTTTGGTTAAATAATTTAACGCAAAATTTGGGTTGAAAAAATTTTAAAAATCTTGAGTTAAAATAACTCAAATAAGGGGTTTGTCCTTTTCTGAACCAGCAGTTGGGTTAAATGTGGGTTATTTTTTAACCCAACATGTTTTATTTAGTGTGTATAGTGCTCTGTCAACAAACCCCCACTCTGCATTGAGCTGCTGTGAGTGGTCCCTTTGATTGTTGGGTTCAAGTTAATGCGGCCCGCGGGCCGTAGTTTGCCCGCGTCTGTCCGATGTGCTACAAAGTTGCTGTTTTTGTGAAATCCCAAACCTCTTTACAACCTTCACAAAGCTGCCAAACAGGCAGAGATCCACTTTAGCTTTAACATCAGGTGCTTGTATAAATATTTTAGCATGAGTAACATCTGGCACTAACGCAGGCTCGCTCGGAGCAGCTCGTAAGAATTTATCTTCTCCGCAGTAACGCAAAAAAAGACTGTGAGTCGACTCCCGAGGACCTGCTGAGATGAACAGTTGGCAGAATGATGATTCATGCGTTGTCATGGCCAGTGAGCTTCCCAACACTGCAACCCAAATCATCAACTTCATAACGCAGACATCATCCCTTGTTGGTGATGCGTAGACACTCTGTGTTTATGTGCACCACAGGACCAGAGAGAGCTGACACGCGACACTCGCACCTGACACAACAATACCGCATCTTGCCGACTAACTGATGATGCAGGAAGTGGGCAGCTGTCAGATGCATCCCTGCGTGCAATGTGGAACCTCTAAAGCTCATTTATTAAACCCCTGTTGCCTGGTAACAGCAAATCATCATCATGCTTTTCCCCCCCCGGCAAGAATAACAAACATTTTTTTCCCCATGCAGGATGAGTGTGACAGTCATGGAGTTGTAGACTAAAACATTTTTGAATACGCACTAAAAATGTTGGCTTCGAAAAATAACCCGATTTTAACCCAACTGCTGCTTCAGAAAAGGACAAACCCCTTATTTGAGTTTTTTTAACTCAACATTTTGGGTTGAATTATTTAACCAAAAAGTTGAGTTATGATAACTCAATGTTGGGTTATTCCCAACCAAACTATTGGGTTGAATGATTTAACCCAAAAGTTGAGTTATTCTAACTCAATGTTGGTTGACCCATAACCCAACTATTGGGTTGAATGTATTTAACACAAAAGCTGAGTTATGCTCACTACAATGTTGGGTTATTCCAAACCCAACTTTTGGGTCAAGGAGCGCTAAATTGCGCAACCCAATAGTTGGGTTTGTAATAACCCAACATTGTAGTGAGCACAACTCAGCTTTTGTGTTAAATACATTCAACCCAATAGTTGGGTTATGAGTCAACCAACATTGAGTTAGAATAACTCAACTTTTGGGTTAAATCATTCAACCCAATAGTTTGGTTAAAAATTATACATTTTACTTTTTTAAAGAAAAAAGTACCTTTTTAATTAAAAAAAAAAAAAAGCCTTTTACCCAAAAATGCGTTACTCATTAAAAAACTACCCAAAAATGGTTCAACATTTTGAAAACCCAGAAAATGAGTTAAAATAATACCCTTATAACCCCAAAAAATGGATTGCTATTCATAAAAATAACTCCAAAATTTAACCCAACACTCGCAACTCGTAAATTGGGTTAAAAAAACAATCCAATTTCAACCAAACTGCTGCGGTTCAGAAAAGGACTAACCCCTTATTTGAATTATTTTGACTCAACATTTTGGGTTAATTTTTTCCACTCAACTTTTGCGTTGAATTATTGAACCAAAAATTGTGAATGATAACTTAATGTTGGGTTGTTCCCAACCAAACTATTGGGTTGAATGATTTAACCCAAAAGTTGAGTTATGCTAACTCAATGTCGGTTGTTTCATAACCCAATTATTGGGTTGAATGTATTTAACACAAAAGCTGAGTTATGCTCACTACAATGTTTGGTTATTCCAAACCCAACTATTGGGTTGCGCAATTTAGCGCTCCTAGACCCAATAGTTGGTTAAAAATTATAGATTTTACTTTTTTAAAGAAAAAAGTACTTTTTTAATTAAAAAAAAAAGCCTCTACCCAAAAATGTGTTACTCATTGAAAAACAACCCAAAAATGGTTCATAATTTTGAAAACCCAGAAAATGAGTTAAAATAATACCCTTATAACCCCAAAAAATTGATTGCTATTCATATAAATAACTCCAAAATTGAACCCAACACTCGCAACTCGTAAATTGGGTTAAAAAAACAATCCAATTTCAACCAAACTGCTGCGGTTCAGAAAAGGACGAACTCCTTATTTGAGTTATTTCAACTCAACATTTTGGGTTAATTTTTTCAACTCAACTTTTGCGTTGAATTATTGAACCAAAAAGTTGTGAATGATAACTTAATGTTGGGTTGTTCCCAACCAAACTATTGGGTTGAATGATTTAACCCAAAAGTTGAGTTATGCTAACTCAATGTCGGTTGATTCATAACCCAACTATTGGGTTGAATGTATTTAACACAAAAGTTGAGTTATGCTCACTACAATGTTGGGTTATTACAAATCAAACTATTGGGTTGCGCAATTTAGCGCTCGTTGACCCAATAGTTGGTTAAAAATTATAGATTTTACTTTTTTAAAGAAAAAAGTACATTTTTAATTTAAAAAAAGCCTTTTACCCAAAAATGCGTTACTCTTTGAAAAACAACCCAAAAATGGTTCATAATTTTGAAAACCCAGAAAATGAGTTAAAATAATACCCTTATAACCCCAAAAACTGGATTGATATTCATAAAAATAACTCCAAAATTTAACCCAAAGCTTGCAACCCGTAAATTGGGTTAAAAAAATAATCAAATTTCAACCCAACTGCTGCGGTTCGGAAAAGGACTAACCCCTTATTTGAATTATTTTAACTCAACATTTTGGGTTAATTTTTTTAACCCAACTTTTGCGTTGAATTATTGAACCAAAAAGTTGTGAATGATAACTTAATGTTGGGTTGTTCCCAACCCAACTATTGGGTTGAATGATTTAACCCAAAAGTTGAGTTATTCTAACTCAATGTTGGTTGACCCATAACCCAACTATTGGGTGAATGTATTTAACACAAAAGTTGAGTTATGCTCACTACAATGTTGGGTTATTACAAATCCAACTATTGGGTTGCGCAATTTAGCGCTCGTTGACCCAATAGTTGGTTAAAAATTATAGATTTTACTTTTTTAAAGAAAAAAGTACCTTTTTAATTTAAAAAAAAGCCTTTTACCCAAAAATGTGTTACTCATTGAAAAACAACCCAAAAATGGTTCATAATTTTGAAAACCCAGAAAATTAGTTAAAATAATACCCTTACAACCCCAAAAAATGGATTGCTATTCATAAAAATAACTCCAAAATTTTACCCAACACTCGCAACTCGTAAATTGGGTTAAAAAAATAACCCAATTTCAACCAAACTGCTGCGGTTCAGAAAAGGACCAACCCCTTATTTGAGGTATTTCAACTCAGCATTTTGGGTTAATTTTTTCAACCCAACTTTTGCGTTGAATTATTGAACCAAAAAGTTGAGTTATAATAACTCAATGTTGGGTTATTCCCAACCAAACTATTGGGTTGATTGATTTAACCCAAAAGTTGAGTTACGCTAACTCAATATTGGGTTATTCCAGACCCAACTATTGGGTTGTGCAATTTAGCGCTCCTTGACCCAATAGTTGGTTAAAAAAGATACATTATCTTATCTACATAAATGTAAATATATAAAAGTAAGGCCTGCATTTGCTAATTGGCTTAATGGTTTACAATTTTCAATCAAATCTTGGAGAATGATTAAGAGTACAAAAGCCCTTAAATTGATATCTTTGTTTAAAACATTTAAAATGATTTAGTTAGCCCTTTTGGTCTTTTTATTTTTATGTGGTATTTTTTATTATTACCGTATTTTTCGGACTACAAGTCGCAGTTTTTTTCATAGTTTGGCCGGGGGTGCGACTTATACTCAGGAGCGACTTATGTGTGAAATTATTAACATATTACCGTAAAATATCAAATAATATTATTTAGCTCATTCACGTAAGAGACTTGACGTATAAGATTTCATGGGATTTAGCGATTAGGAGTGACAGATTGTTTGGTAAACGTACAGCATTTTCTATATGTTATAGTTATTTGAATGACTCTTACCATAATATGTTACGTTAACATACCAGGCACGTTCTCAGTTGGTTATTTATGCCTCATATAACGTACACTTATTCAGCCTGTTGTTCACTATTCTTTATTTATTTTAAATTGCCTTTCAAATGTCTATTCTTGGTGTTGGCTTTTATCAAATACATTTCCCCAAAAATGCGACTTATACTCCAGTGCGACTTATATGTTTTTTTCCTTCTTTATTATGCATTTTCGGCCGGTGCGACTTATACTCCAAAAAAATACGGTATTATTTATTAATATTTAATACTCTCGTTATTTGCTTTTGTTTTCTTTCCTTGATGTTGATAGTGCCTTGACTTTTGTGTGACTTATAAATGTATGTTTGTTCAATAAAAAATAAAAAAATTTAAAACTACTGCCCCCTATCTTGCTGGCCTTGCAACTACACCTACGGACTCAAACAGCAACAACACCACGGCTAACAAAGTGGGCGTTTTGTAAGAATATACCTTTTTATTAACGTGTCGAATTAAAACATATGCAAATACTGTCATCGCATGTGTGTCGTGTGCGGTATGACAATAAAGTTCCTTCAAATCTTGAAAAAAGTAAGTTGTTGTGGTGTTTTACTGACACCCAGTGGCTGCATCTGTCACTACACCCAGCGTCCAACAAGTGTTTATGTAAGGTACACACGTGACGCATTTTTTATTCATATATATGACTAGATAATGCACACATTTATGCGCAAAACATGCAGATTTCCTAAAAAACAAACTGCACCTTCATTTATTAGTTCCTATTATAAGTTTTGGTGTCTTCGAAAAGTTTTAGGCCTCAAACACTACCCGCCAAAATGTGCGCCTACCACTACTGCCCCCTATCTACATAAATGTAAATATATAAAAGTAACGCCTACATTTTCTAATTGGCTTAATGGTTTACAATTTTCAATCAAATTTTGGAGAATGATTAAGAGTACAAAAGCCCTTAAATTGATATCTTTGTTAAAAACATTTAAAATGATTTAGTTAGCCCTTTTTGTCTTTTTTTCATATTATTATTTATTAATATTTAATACTCTCGATATTTGCTTTTGTTTTATTTCCTTGATGTTGAAAGTGCCTTTAATTGTGTGTGAATTATAAATGTATGTTTGTTGTTCAATAAAAAAATCAAACATTTTAAAACTACTGCCCCCTATCTTGCTGGCCTTGCAACTACACCTACGGACTCAAACAGCAACAACACCACGGCTAACAAAATGTAAGTTGTTGTGGTGTTTTACTGACACCCAGTGGCTGCATCTGTCACTACACCCAGCGTCCAACAAGTGTTTATGTAAGGTACACACGTGACGCATTTTTTATTCATATATATGACTAGATAATGCATACATTTATGCGCAAAACATGCAGATTTCCTAAAAAACAAACTGCACCTTCATTTATTAGCTCCTATTATAAGTTTTGGTGTCTTCGAAAAGTTTTAGGCCACAAACACTACCCGCCAAAATGTGCGCCCACCACTACTGCCCCCTATCTCGCTGGCCTTGCAACTACACCTACGGACTCAAAGAGCAACAACACCGCGTTTTGTAAGAATATCCCTTTTTTTTTATTAACGTGTCGATTTAAAACATAAGTGACTAATGCTGTCGCGGACGAGCCCACGCCACAGCAGTCCCGTGTTTAGGAAGCGTGGGGGGGGGGGGAGAAGAAAAAAAAAAAGCACGCTGCAGAAACGTGACCACGCTCAGGAACGTGCGGTGGCTCCCGACCAATCAGAAGCCGCGGAGCCAAATGCGTCATCGGGTGGGCGGAGACACGGCAGAAGGTGCGGCGCGAGGAGCGAGCGACCGTACGTTGTGCGTTTCCTGCGAGTAAATTCTGTTTTTTAGCCTCCAAAAACACCTGCTACGGCACCGGAGACGAGCGACAAAGAAGCGAGGGGAGTTTAGAAGAGCTAAGTGGATATTTGTATTCCAACCAGTCGACCTTTTTTGACTTAAACGCCGTTTTTCAGTGTATTTACATAACCATCTTTCCAGAAGCCTCGACGGCGACAACATTACACTCAAGCGTCGAGTCACTCACGGTTCGTTTCTTCTACTCTTTTAACATAAACGGTCTCTTAAGTGCAGTTCTGCGTAAACTAATTTAACTGTTCACGCATTTTGTGTTTTTTTTTGTTTGTTTTTTACCCCCACAAAAACAAGTTATACAACGAGGTGGGCTCGCGTTCTAGCCGCGCAGGTCCTAGCGCCCGCCCGCTCGTCAGTCACGTTGCGGTAGCGCGTCTGTTGGCCAAATGCTTCAGTCTCCGACACGTACCAAGTTCTTTGTCACCATGGAAAAGGTTTTATTAGAGCAAGGCTAACTCCACGCGGGTTGAGGAAAATCGAACAAAAACGCCCCGACTTGCAGTAGCCCACAGCCGTGCGTGGACGTGTCGTGTATTTTGCATACCAAAGTGTAGTTAGAGGTGGAGTGAAGAAGACAACATTTCCAAGCAGAAGACATCCGTCCAATTGAGTGATGGTCGTTAATACGATCCACTGGTTCAGAAAGGGCTTGCGGCTCCACGACAACCCATCCCTCAAGGAGTCCCTGCTGGGGGCCGACACCGTCCGCTGCGTCTACATCCTCGACCCCTGGTTTGCCGGCTCGTCCAACGTCGGGATCAACAGGTGGAGGTGAGTCCCGCCACAGGTAGTCCACACAGGACTCAGGCACTAGAACAGGATGTCTAAAGTGCGGCTCGGGGGGCCAAGTGGCCGAGTCATACCAAAGAATTGGGGGTTAAATCACCAAAAGTGATTCCCGGGCGCGGCCACTGCTGCTGCTCACTGCTCCCCTCACCCCCCAGGGGGTGATCAGGGGTAATGGGTCAGATGCAGAGAATAATTGTTGCCACACCTAGTGTGTTTGTGTGACAATCGTTGATACTTTAACTTTAACACATTCTAAAGACAAAATAAGAACATCCATCCATTTTCTACCGCTTGTCCCTTTCGGGGTCGCTCTGGGTTTTATTTGTAAAAAGCACTTTACTTTGAGTAAACAACCTCAAAGTGCTACAGTGTATTATAAAAAAAATAAAACAGCCAAATAGCTACAACTAGTATACATATCAGTGTTTCCCACACATTAATTTTTTTGTGGCGGCCCGCCATGAAAGAATTACATCCGCCACAAATAAAACAATTTAAATAAAAAAAATCCTTTTTTTTTTTGTCCTCTCCCGCTTCTCAGGCAAATCATATAGTTGATGTAGATGCCCATATCGGCTGTTCAGATTTACTTTACAAAAGAGAAGTGTAGGATACTTCTCTTGTTGCCTTATTTGTATTTGACCACTACTGTTTTCTGTTTATTTGTTACTGACTGTGGCAGGACACCTCTGCCTCTGTTTCACTTTATGTTGCTGGTAAATAATATGGTTGATGTAGTAGTAGGCTAAAGTTAAATTATTTAGTATGCACTAATTAAAGGGGCAGAGCTTTAAGAGACATTTTAGCTTTTATATTTTATAAGATATATTTTTTTTTAGGAACCACAATTAATAAATATATTTCAGTGAATAACTTATTGTTCAAATCTGTATATAAATATGTACATAAAGTGTTGTAATTATATTGTAAAATGGATGAATGGATGGACGTTTAAAACAAAACCGTTATTATTAATTAGTAAGTATACATTTTTTGAGCCTTTTTAGAGAAAATCATTTAATTGTAGTGAATTATGCAAATTACTCGATGATGTCATGTTGACCACGCCCATAGCCACGCCCCCACCGCCACAGGTATCTTGGCAGTTTATGGGAAACACTGGTACGAATGCTGAAATGTGCAAGCCAAACTTAAATGGAAGCCTTTGTAAAAAGTTAAAGTACCAATGATTGTCACACAGAGATTATCCTCTGCACTTGACCCATCTGAGGGGAGCAGTGAGCGGCAGCGGTGGCCGCGCCCAGGGATAACTTTGGTGATTTAACCCCCAATTCCAACCCTTGATGCTGAGTGCATCAAGTCCCATTGTTATGGTCGTTGGTATGACTCGGCCGGGGGTTTGAACTCACGACCTACCGATCCCAGGGCGGACACTCCAACCACTAGGCCACTGAGCAGGTGTGCTAACAGTTGGAATGTGTCAAGCACCAAGTCATATGACTATGAAGTGTACACATGTGAAATAAATAAGTCTGTTAAAATGTTATAGTACGTTATAATGTTAACATTAGCATGCTAACAGTTAGCACAGACCTGGGCAAAATACGGCCTATTAAGATTTTCAATCCGGCCCGGCCACATTCGTTGTTTTATTGTTCTTAGTTAATATTGTAAATCCTGCTTTCTTTATTTTAATGTACATTTTGGGTGTCCAATTCAGTAAAAAAAACTGTAAAATTCCATCCCGTTTTTTTTTAGGTGGTCTGTCATATAGTTTTTAGAACTCTATCGGACATTGTGACTTTTGGTATTAATGTTCCTGGAAAAAAGGGACCCAAACACACAAACTGTACAGTAGATTTTTACAGATAAATGTGTACATATAATTTATACACACAATTACCTTGGCCCCCCCAGACACATTGTTTTCTCTCAATGTGGCCCCTGAGTCAAAATATTTGCCCAGCTCTGAGTTAGCATGTTTCAAGTACCAAGTTAGATGACTTTGAGGTGTTTGGCTGTAAAATTGGGTATACAAGTTAGCATGCTAGAATGCAAACCTTTACATGCTAACATTTAGCATGTGTTGAATACCAAGTTATAAACTGGAGACGTATAAAAGTTGACATATCAACGTTAGCATGCTAACACTTAGCATGTGTCAAATACAAAGTTATGAGTCTAAGGCATTCAACTGCAAAATTGGCAAAAAAAAAGTTAGCATGCTAATTAAAGATTAAAGTACCAATGATTGTCACACACACACTAGATGTGGTGAAATTTGTCCTCTGCATTTGACCCATCCCCTTGGGGAGCAGTGGGCAGCAGCGGCGCCGCGCCCGGGAATCATTTTGGTGATTTAACCCCCAACTCCAACCCGTGTTGCTGAGTGCCAAGCAGGGAGGTTATGGGTCCCATTTTTATAGTCTTTGGTATGACTCGGCTGGGATTTGAACTCCAACCTACCGATCGTTAGTAATGCTGCCTGAAACTGAGCCAATCAGTGGCCAGGATACTGAACAGCGTGGCCTGAGTGTTTTGGTCACGTCTAGTGGCCAATTCTACTTTAGCATTAGTATTTTTAGTTCATACAGTCATATGAACTAAACGAAAGGGACAAGCGGTAGAAAATGGATTGTATTGGTTTTAGTATCTTTAATATACAAAACCCAAAATCAGTGACGTTGGCACATTGTGTAAATCGTAAATAAAAACAGAATACAATGATTTGCAAATCCTTTTCAACCTATATTCAATTGAATAGACTGCAAAGACAAGATACTGGTAAACTTTATTTTTTGCAAAGATTAGATCATTTCGAATTTGATGCCTGCATTATGTTTCAAAAAAGCTGGCACAAGTGGCAAAAAAGACTGAAAAAAGTTGAGGAATGCTCATTAAACACTTATTTGGAACATCCCACAGGTGAACAGGCTAATTGGAACAGGTGGGTGCCATGATTGGGTATAAAAGCAGCTTCCATGAAATGCTCAGTCATTCACAAACAAGGATGGGGCGAGGGTCACCACTTTGTCAACAAATGCCTGAGCAAATTGTCCCAACAGTTTAAGAACAACATTTCTCAACGAGCTATTCGTAATATCATCAAAAGGTTCAGAGAATCTGGAGAAATCACTGCAGGTAAGCGATGATATTACGGACCTTCGATCCCTTAGGCCAGGGGTAGGGAACCTGTGGCTCTTTTGATGACCGCATCTGGCTCTCAGATAAATCTTAGCTGACATTGCTTAACACGATAAGTAATGAATAATTCCGCTGGTAATCACAGTGTTAAAAATAACGTTCAAAATACAAAACATTCTCATGCATTTTAATTCATCCATCCGTTTTCTACCGAGAAGTGGCATTAATGGTAAGAAGTATTTTATTTATTATTGTATTGGTTAGCTTCAGAATAACAATGTTAATAAAAAGAATAAGAGACTTATTATACTCTAAAAATGTTGGTCTTACTTAAAAATGCACGCATTTAGTTGTATTCAGTGTTACAAAATATTATATGGCTCTCACAGAAATGTATTTTAAAATATTTGGCTTTCATGGCTCTCTCAGACAAAAAGGTTCCCGACCCCTGCCTTAGGCGGTACTGCATCAAAAAGCGACATCAGTGTGTAAAGGATATCACCACATGGGCTCAGGAACACTTCAGAAAACCACTGTCAGTAACTACAGTTGGTCGCTACATCTGTAAGTGCAAGTTAAAACTCCTACTATACAAAGCGAAAAGCCATTTATCAACAACACCCAGTAACGCTGCCGTCTTCGCTGGGCCCGAGCTCATCTAAGATGGACTGATGCCAAGTGGGAAAGTGTTCTGTGATTTATTTGTTTTGGTCATGCTTAATTTGCATACATGATTACACTCATCAACTCCCAGAAGGAGTAGGAAGAAGTCCGTTTTGGTTAACATTACCCCTTTTTAAAACTATAGCAATTATGATAATTGGTTCTTACCATGTGTTGACCATGTCACCTGCTGTTTACATAATATCATAGAACATGTGTTCACTTCCTGCAGTGTTTCCTCTGAATGAAGCACAAGCTTCAACTTCAGGGTTTCCCACACATTCATTTATTTGTGGCGGCCCGCCACGAAAGAATTACGTCCGCCACAAATAAAAAATAAAAACTTTATTTTTTTATTTTATTTTTTATTTTTATTTTGCCCTCTCCAGCTTCTCAGGCAAATCATATAGTTGATGTAGATGCCCATATCGGTTGTTCAGATTTACTTTACAAAAGAGAAGTGTAGGATACTTCTCTTGTTGCCTTATTTGTATTTGACTTTATTAAATGTATTTATATTAGAAACACAACATGTGTATATAACAAAGGGTGCAAAGTCTGCACATGGTTAAGTGTAGGGAGTAAAACTGATGGCAGTCTTTGACAAGGATGGCTTTTATTGTGCGGGCGTCCCCTGCTGTAACTGGCGAGGGTCTGCAACAGAGCATCCACGTTTTTATTATATAACTGAATGACGCAGATGCTGTTGTTGTGTGCAGGAAAACAACAACAACCACTCGAGCGTTCAGCAAAACTTGATCTCGTGAACTGTCCACGTTATTACTGAAGTGGGTCAATGTGTTTGTAGGCCCCCCCCTCCAACCCCCCCGCTCCACCCTCTGCCTCATTCCTGTCTGTGTGACCTACTTCTGCAGTGAGCCCACCCAACTATTTCCACAGAGCACAGTCGCCGTGAGCGCTAATCCTTACAGAGCCGCTTCCGTCACATACTGATGGTGTCGAGGGGCTCGTGTTTGCCCCCCAAAGTGGAGGAAATACAGGAAGTTGCACTTGAAATTGTGAGTTGCTTGACGGCGCCAACACGGGCCAGCTGACAACAGATTTGATTTGTTAGTTACTACTAGTAGACCGATTAAAGGGCTGCAGCTATTGATTATTTAGTCAGCGAGTAATCTATCCAGTAATTGGTGTAGTTGATTAATTTTTAATCAATTACATGTAGGCGCAACCCTGATACATCTTTTGTCTTTTAACAACACACAGAGGACCAATAAAAGACCAGCTGATCCTGATCTTAAATATTAGTTTAGGTGTGATAATAATTTAGAGAATATAAAAATTTGACATCAATAACTAATTCAAGGGTGCTTGAAAGGTTTGAACTAGAAATGTCCGATAATGACTTTTTTGCCGATATCCGATACTCCGATATTGTCCAACTCTTAATTACCGATACCGTGGAATTAACACATCATTATGCCTAATTTTGTTGTGATGCCCCGCTGGATGCATTAAACAATGTAACAAGGTTTTCCAAAAATAAATCAACTCAAGTTATGGGAAAAAAATGCCAACATGGCACTGCCATATTTATTATTGAAGTCACAAAGTGTTTTTTTTTTTTAACATGCCTCAAAACAGCAGCTTGGAATTTGGGACATGCTCTCCCTGAGAGACCATGAGGAGGTTGGGGGGGGGTGTATATTGTAGCGTCCCGGAAGAGTTAGTGCTGCAAGGTTTCTGGGTATTTGTTCTGTTGTGTTTATGTTGTATTACGGTGCGGATGTTCTCTCGAAATGTGTTTGTCATTCTTGTTTGGTGTGGGTTCACAGTGTGGCGCATATTTGTAGCAGTGTTAAAGTTGTTTATACGTCCACCCTCAGTGTGACCTGTATGGCTGTTGACCAAGTATGCCTTGCATTCACTTGTGTGTGTGAAAAGCCGTAGATATTATGTGACTTGGCCGGCACGCAAAGGCAGTGCCTTTAAGGTTTATTGGCGCTCTGTACTTCTCCCTACGTCCGTGTACACAGCGGCGGTTTAAAAAGTCATACATTTTACTTTTTGAAACCGATACCGATAATTTTGAAACCTATACCGATAATTTCCGATATTCCATTTTAAAGCATTTATCGGCCGATAATATCGGCAGTCCGATATTATCGGACATCCCTAGTTTGAACATTTAAAATGAGTTAGAAAGTGCTTGAATTGAAATGATATCATGAATAAGTTACAAAACCCAAAACTTTTTGATGATATTACAGACCGTAGATGGTGAAATCCCTAAATTTCTTGCAATAGCTGGTTGAGAAATGTTGTTCTTAAACTGTTGGATAATTTGCTCACGCATTTGTTCACAAAGTGGTGACCCTCGCCCCGTCCTTGTTTGTGAATGACTGAGCATTTCACGGAAGCTGTTTTTATGCCCAAAATAACAAAGTTTACAAGTTCGAACGTTAAGTGTCTTGTCTTTGCGGTCTGTTCAATTGAATATAGGTTGAAAAGGATTAGCAAATCATTGTATTCTGTTTTTATTTACCATTTACACAACGTGCCAACTTCACTGGTTTTGGGTTTTGTACAATGAATTTCTGAATTTGTGAGTACTGCATATTCACTAACTTCTGGAACACTGTGAGGAAAAGAGTTTATATTAAAAAAAATTTCAGGACATTTTCATCCAGGTCATTAGTGGGCTTCCACCTACCGATTTTGGTTGCTATGGCAACAGCTCCATTGCTAGTTCCACTTATTTTCGTGTGTGTTTGCTCTGCCCACACAAAGCTAACAAACATGTTTATTTCCTTTGCTCTGTGAAAAAATTCATTTATTTCCTCCTTAGATTCCTGCTGCAGAGTCTGGAGGATTTGGACTCCAGCCTCCGTAAACTCAACTCCCGTCTCTTCGTGATAAGAGGCCAACCCACCGACGTCTTTCCCAGGCTCTTCAAGGTGACGCCGTTATCCCGTGTAACCGTGCCAAGCAGACACCAACACGAAAATAATCTCCCCTCTTTTTCGCTACCCCAGGAGTGGAAAATATCCCGTCTGTCTTACGAATATGACTCGGAGCCCTTTGGGAAGGAGCGAGATGCCGCCATTAAGAAGCTGGCGTCAGAGGCCGGCGTGGAGGTGACGGTGCGCATCTCCCACACGCTCTATGACCTGGACAAGTGAGTGCACGACCCCCCGCCCCAACACCTCATTCCTTCGCCGACCACCACTCAGCTGTAATTTCCCCCTGCAGGATCATCGAGTTAAACGGCGGTCAGTCGCCCCTCACCTACAAGCGCTTTCAGACCCTCATCAGTCACATGGACGCCGTGGAAGTGCCCGCCGAGTCCATCACGGCCGAGATCATGGGGAAGTGCTCCACGCCGCTGTCCGACGAGCACGACGACAAATTTGGCGTGCCGTCGCTGGAGGAGCTGGGTGAGTGAAGACACGGACGATACTGAGCGGCTGATATCGAAGACGAGTGTGTGACGTGTGATGCTCCTCTTGCAGGTTTCGATACGGAAGGCTTGTCGTCGGCCGTGTGGCCTGGAGGAGAAACAGAAGCCCTCACGCGGCTGGAAAGACATTTGGAGAGGAAGGTTAGTCAATTTAACTACCTGTTGTTTTACTAATAGTCATGGTCACTTTCGCTATAATATTAAGTTTGTGTTTATTTATGCATACAACATGATACATCATGCAAACAACATGATACATCACACATGCATGCATACAACATGATACATCACACATGCATGCATGCATACAACGTGATACATCACACATGCATGCAAACAACATGATACATCACACATGCATGCATACAACATGATACATCACACATGCATGCATGCATACAACATGGTACATCACACATGCATGCATGCATACAACGTGATACATCACACATGCATGCATACAACATGATACATCACACATGCATGCATACAACATGATACATCACACATGCATGCATGCATACAACATGATACATCATGCAAACAACATGATACATCACACATGCATGCATACAACATGATACATCACACATGCATGCATGCATACAACGTGATACATCACACATGCATGCATACAACATGATACATCACACATGCATGCATACAACATGATACATCACACATGCATGCATGCATACAACATGGTACATCACACATGCATGCATACAACATGATACATCACACATGCATGCATACAACATGATACATCACACATGCATGCATACAACATGATACATCACAATTTCCAGTTTCTCTATTCAACATGTTCGAAAAGGAGTTTGATATTGAAATGACATCCACATCCTAGCTTTGTGTTTTAGCTGACAAAGCGAAGTAGTGTAATATCTAACAATACATCTGATTAATAATGACTCATTTCTCTTTTAAGAATACGCAGAGGGCCAATAAAGGATTAGCTGCTCCTGCAATTTGTTATTCTTATAGCCCGACCTTTGTGTTTACTTCAGGTATGGAAGTAAACACACAGGTCTGGTTATAAGAATAACAAATTGCATCATTTTTTGAAGACCTAATTAACCTCTTTGGATTACTAATAAGCTGATCCTAATCTAAAATAGCAGTTTTAATGTGACAATAATTTAGAGTATGTAAAAATGAGTGTCAATACCTAACTCTAGGCTGCTGGAAAGGCTTGAACATTTAAAAATGAATTAGAAAGTGCTTGAATTTTGTTAAATGGTGTTTTTTACCCTATGTCATATGTGACCCGTGCTGGCAAAATGAGTCGGAATGCGCACAGGCTAATTTTGAGCTACAAGTATATAAGTGAAAAAACTTGGTTGAAATTGAGATTTTCACAAAAATTAGTCCATAAAGCCACAATCTAGCGATCCCAATCATCGAAATAGCAAGAAAACATCTTAAATCACCTTTATTTGAAGGTTTTGTACGAGGTATGTCTTCAGAAATTAGTCTTTTGTGTTAAAATTCCTTGAGAAAATCCAGTGTTTTCAACGCTCACTCACGTCAATAAGGGGGAATCCCACTAGCCATATTTGTTATCATTGTGACGCCAAGTTTACCTACTTTCTAAAAATGAGCATGGAATTCCCGATGACGCCATTCTGAACCAATACAATTTGAGTTTTTAAACCTGTCCCGACGTAAACAAATCCGGCTTGTTGCTAAGGGTCGCTGTGAGGCGTACCCTCATTGGTTGAATCACCCCGCGCGGTGCATTGTGGTATCATGGCTGCGCCCTGATGAAAAACAACACAGTAATTCGAGCGGAATATTATGTAAAAAAAGGTGATTTTCAAACATTTAATTATTATTTTTGTGGATAAGTTAGACTGTTTTACATTCCGTAATGGATTTAGAAGGTGGAGAGGATACACAGGCGGTTGCAAGTGCGCTAAATTCACTGCAGTCGGCGAATCTTCTTAGGGCTGCTGGTCAGGAATATTACGGACAGCTGACCAGCTGACAAACTGACCAGTGAACAAAAAAACTGTGACATAACAGTGTTGAAATTTTTGTACATAACCGTTTTCAATAGAGTTGAATTATATTTTTCCTTTAGACATGGGATTTGACTTTAATTGTACCAATTTTGGTGTTGCTACAAGGACTTTTAAGGTATGGTTGCTATGGAGTTTTGTTTTGGAACATTCTGTTCTGGAACAGTAAACTTTAAGCTGGTTTTTCTCAAAACGGACCCTCAAACTTGGTCGACTTCAATCGGATGTAACTCGGTCATTTTCTGTCCGATTCCAACAAACCATATATCATTTTGAAGGTCTTTAGATGGAGAATGTGTAAATAACAATAACTCAGTTTTTAAAATGTCCTCATTGTGACTCATTTTGCCAGCACAGGTCACATATTTTAGCAGGAGTGCACAAAAAAATTGATTCACATCCGAATCGCTATTCTTATTCTTCCCAATTCTAAATCAATTAATATTTTTTCTACAAATTGAATTTTAAAAAAATCTTTGGAAAAAATAGATACATTTAAAAAAACAAACTAATGGTTTTCAGGCAATCTCCATGCAACCAGATGGAGCTTTTCTAACCTGTCATTATAATTATTCTACCAAGTAATATATTGCGAGAATCCGTTTGAATCGAGATTTGATTGTGAATTCAATCGTCACCCAGGAATCTGAATCAGATCTAATTGTTAGGTGCCCAAAGATTCACTCCCCTATATGTTGTCATGTTTTACCCTATATTTTGTCATGTATATTTTCTTATAATTGATCTCATATTTTGTCATATCCTATCCTATTTCTTCTCATATTTTACCCTTAATTTAGTCATATTTTTGCTTATATTGTTATATTTTATCTTCTGTGTTGTTATATTTAACAGTCATTTCTAGAGATAAATGCTTTAAAATGTAATATCGGAAATTATCGGTATCGCTTTTTTTATTATCGGTATCGTTTTTTTATTTTATTTATTTATTTTATTTTTTATTAAAGCAACATAAAAAACACAAGATACACTTACAATTAGTGCACCAACCCAAAAAAACTCCCTCCCCCATTTACACTCATTCACACAAAAGGGTTGTTTCTGGTTCCTACATTATACATCAATATAGATCAATACAGTCTGCAAGGGATACAGTCCGTAAGCGCACATGATTGTGTGTGCTGCTGGTCCACTAATAGTACTAACCTTTAACAGTTAATTTTACTCATTTTCATTAATTACTAGTTTCTATGTAACTGCTTTTATATTGTTTTACTCTTTTATTCAAGAAAATGTATTTAATTTATTTATCTTATTTTATTAATTTTTTAAGAAAGGACCTTATCTTCCCCATACCTGGTTGTCCAAATTAGGCATAATAATGTGTTAATTCCACGACTGTATATATCGGTATCAGTTGATATCGGTATCGGTTGATATCGATATCGGTAATTAAGAGTTGGACAATATCGGAATATCAGATATCGGCAAAAAAGCCATTATCGGACATCCCTAGTCATTTCCCAAAGATAGACCCTAAAGTGTAACTTCCTGTGAGTCCTTCCTGGTAAATTTCTGATCAACATATTGGTCAATTTGGAGGCGGGATCTTGATTCTATTGGCTTTTGAATGAATCTTCATCATTCAGATGTTGCGTTCAGGGCCACGCGGTATAGGGAGATAAACAGTTGTTTATTGTCAAGTGGGCATGTCCAAAGTCTTGATCTTGATCCTCCAGGCTTGGGTGGCCAACTTCGAGCGTCCCAGAATGAACGCCAACTCTCTCCTGGCCAGCCCGACCGGCCTCAGCCCCTATCTTCGCTTCGGTTGCCTCTCCTGCCGGCTGTTTTACTTCAAACTCACCGACCTCTACAAGAAGGTATGTCCCGGTACACAAACATGGCTTCTCCTCCTACGCCTCCTCGATTGATGCAGTTTATTAATAACTCTCTCCCAAAGGTGAAGAAGAACAGCTCGCCGCCGCTCTCGCTGTACGGCCAGCTGCTGTGGCGCGAGTTCTTCTACACGGCGGCCACCAACAACCCCTGCTTCGACAAGATGGAGAGCAACCCTATCTGCGTGCAGATCCCGTGGGACCGCAACGCCGAGGCCCTGGCCAAGTGGGCCGAGGGCCGCACGGGCTTCCCCTGGATCGACGCCGTCATGACCCAGCTGAGGCAGGAAGGCTGGATCCACCACCTGGCCCGGCACGCCGTGGCCTGCTTCCTGACGCGAGGGGACCTGTGGATCAGCTGGGAGGAGGGCATGAAGGTGGGCGAGAGGATGAGACGTGGGAATGTTCTCCTTTTTCAAAGTGGAGGTGATCTAACTTGGGCTTTTTTATTTGGAGGTGTTCGAGGAGCTGCTGCTGGACGCCGACTGGAGCGTGAACGCCGGCAGCTGGATGTGGCTCTCATGCAGCTCCTTCTTCCAGCAGTTCTTCCACTGCTACTGTCCTGTGGGCTTCGGACGCCGCACCGATCCCAACGGAGATTACATACGGTAAGTGGCACACTTCCCGTTGGTGTGCTTGCGTCTACTCGTGACCTCATTGTTGTCTCCATACCAATATTTTGGTACCGGTACCAAAATGTATTTCAATACTTTTCTAAAGAAAGCAGACCACAAAAATGGCATTATTGGTTTTATTTGAACAAAAAATCTAAGGGTACATTAAACATATGTTTTTTATTGCAATTTTGTCCTTAAATAAAATAGTGAACCTATTAGACCAGTGGTTCTCAAATGGGGGTACGCGTACCCCTGGGGGTACTTGAAGGTATGCCAAGGGGTACGTGAGATTTTTTTTAATATCCTAAAAATAGCAACAATTCAAAAATCCTTTATAAATATATTTATTGAATAATATTTCAACAAAATATGAATGTAAGTTCATAAACTGAACATCAAATCAAGTAGGCTATTCCATTCATTACAATGCAATATTCAGTGTTGACAGCTAGATTTTTTTGTGGACATGTTCCATAAATATTGATGTTAAAGATTTCTTTTTTTGTGAATAAATGTTTAGAATTAAGTTAATGAATCCAGATGGATCTCTATTACAATCCCCAAAGAAGGCACTTTAAGTTGATGATTACTTCTATGTGTAAAAATCTTTATTTACAGTATAATTGAATCTCTTGTTTATTTTTTAACACGTTTTTAGTTATTTTTATATCTTTTTTTCCAAATAGTCCAAGAAATACCACTACAAATGAGCAATATTTTGCACTGTTATACAATTTAATAAATCAGAAACTGATGACATAGTGCTGTATTTTACTTCTTTATCTCTTTTTTTTCAACCAAAAATGCTTTGCTCTGATTAGGGGGTACTTGAATTAAAAACATTTTCACAGGGGGTACATCACTGAAAAAAGGTTGAGAACCACTGTACTAGACAACTTGTCTTTCAGTAGTAAGTAAACAAACAAAGACTCCTAGTTAGTCTGCTGACGTATGCAGTAACATATTGTGTCATTTATACACCTATTATTTTGTCAACATGAGGGAAAAACTACCAAGTAGTTACAGGATCATACATTGGTTCTATTTAGAGATGTCCGATAATAAATGCTTTAAAATGTAATATCGGAAATTATCGGTATCGGTTTCAAAAAGTAAAATGTATGACTTTTTAAAACGCCGCTGTGTACACGGACGAGAAATACAGAGCGCCAATAAACCTTAAAGGCACTGCCTTTGCGTGCCGGCCCAATCACATAATATCTACGGCTTTTCACACACAAGTGAATGCAAGGCATACTTGGTCAACAGCCATGCAGGTCACACTGAGGGTGGACGTATAAACAACTTTAACACTGTTACAAATATGCGCCACACTGTGAACCCACACCAAACATGAATGACAAACACATTTCGGGAGAACATCCGCACCGTAATAAATGATAAATAAATGATAAATGGGTTATACTTGTATAGCGCTTTTCCACCTTCAAGGTACTCAAAGCGCTTTGACAGTATTTCCACATTTACCCATTCACACACACATTCACACACTGATGGCGGGAGCTGCCATGCAAGGCGCTAACCAGCAGCCATCAGAGGCAAAGGGTGAAGTGTCTTGCCCAAGGACACAACGGACGTGACTAGGAAGGTAGAAGGTGGGAATTGAACCCCAGTAACCAGCAACACTCCGATTGCTGGCACAGCCACTCTACCAACTTCGCCACGCCGTCCCTAACACAACATAAACACAACAGAACAAATACCCAGAACCCCTTGCAGCACTAACTCTTCCGGGACGCTACAATATACACCCCCCGCTGTAAAAGCCAGTAATGTATGAATTTGATGTCATTATTAATTATGTAAATTGTTTTAAGTAAACTATTGATTTTACAGTTAAAAAATTTACATAAATGGTTTTTTACTGTACAATATAGATTGTTTGTTTTTTTTTAACAACATTTTACGGTAAATGGAAAAAACAGTACAACTGTATTTTGGGGGGGTTTACGGAAAAAGCTGGCAGCTTAGTTGCTAGAATTTTTGTGTTAAATTAACATTTGTTTTTACAAAATTATATTGTCAATGGAAAAACAGTACAATTTATTTTCTTATTCTGGCAACTTATCTGCCAGTTTTTCCACAGTAAAAACAAATGTACGGTCTTACCATTTACTATAATACACCGTTATAAACAAGATTTTACCGTAAAAATATGGCAGCTCAGTCAACAGAATTTTATCGCCAAAAAGGTTAGATTTTTTTAAAATATGCTGTAAAGAACACCGTAAAATGTATTGTCGTTTTTAATAATTTGATGGGTAGTTTGCTGTGAAGTTAAGTATTTTTATTTAGACAAAAACAAGTTTGGAAAGTATGATAATATACTGTAATATTTGTTGCAATATTGGATACTATTAAAGTTTAAAAGGCATGCAATTTCAAGCAGTACATATATTTTTTCAGTCAAAATGAAAATAATCCATTACATTTAGTGAGAAAATATGAAGTACTTTATTGACACATATAATTTCCAGGTGTTTGCGGGCCAGATAAAATGATGGCGGCCTTGAGTTTGACACCTGTGTCTTAAAGCACCTCTTCCTGAGGGTGTTTCAGTGTTATAACTTCACCTTCATCGTCAGTTTTTAAGCCAAAATGCGCCCATTCTCCCTTTTCTGTCTACACACTGTGTCTGCTTGTAAGTACTCCGTGTGTGTGCGCGCTGCCGAACATGCTCCTCTGCTTGTAAAACCAGCAATGTCACGACATGATGTCATGCCCGGGAACCGGTACTTTTCAAACAGAGTATAGTATCGTTTTTGATTCATTAGTAGCGCGATACCGTACCAGTAGCGGTATACCCTTCAACCCTACCTCACACTGTACTTAACAACCCGTGTCTTTCCCTCAGCCGCTACCTGCCCGTCCTGAGGGGATTCCCGGCCAAGTACATCTACAACCCCTGGAACGCTCCGGAAGGCGTGCAGAAGGCGGCCAAGTGCATCATCGGCGTGCATTACCCCAAGCCCATGGTGAACCACGCCGAGTCCAGCCGCCTGAACATCGAACGCATGAAGCAGATCTACCAGCAGCTCTCCTGCTACAGAGGCCTCGGTGAGGACCAGGAACCTCCACATGAACCAAGAAGGACTTGTCTCTAACTCTGCTTCTTTAGGTCTGCTAGCGTCTGTTCCTTCCACCGCCAGTGGGAACGGCAACAACCCGCCGTCTTCAGATGCCATGGGATATTCTGTCGAGGCTCCGTCGAGTAAGTCAACTTTAACCCCTCCTTGCTCCTTTGGGACTTTTTTTGCTTTTATTGACCTTCATGTTGCTGTGCATTTTCAGGCTATCAGATGCCGGCTCAGTCCCAAGGAGATTGGCAAAGCGGCGCCATGATGTACCTGCAGGGGGACTCCCAGAGCACACATCAGCATGGTGGGCGGGGCTTCCAAGGATCCACACTTTGTATGCTGAGAACTTCCAATCCCAATAAAAACTGTTTATATTGCAGGTTTTGCCAGCGCTGGCAGAATGTGTTACACTCCAGGCAGCCGACAGAGTCCCGCACTTCAAAAAGGTAAAGATGGCTGCTCCATATACCAGTGTTTTTCAACCATTGTGCTGCGGCACACACCTGTGTGCCGTGGGAGATTATGTAATTTCACCTATTCGGGTTAAAAATATTTTATGCAAACCAGTAATTATCATCTGCAAATAAAGTGCCGTTGTTGAGTGTCTGTGCTGTCTAGAGCTCGGCAGAGTAACCGTGTACTACTCTTCCATATCAGTAGGTGGCAGCAGGTAGCTAATTGCTTTGTAGATGTATCTACAGTATTTTTCGGACTATAAGTCGCTTCGGAGTATAAGTCGCACCGGCCAAAAATGCATAATAAAGAAGGAAAAAAACATATATAAGTCGCACTGGAGTATAAATCTCATTTTTTGGGGAAATTTATTTGATAAAAGCCAACCCCAAGAATAGACATTTGAAAGGCAATTTAAAATAAATAAAGAATAGTGAACAACAGGCTGAATAAGTGTACGTTATATGAGGCATAAATAACCAACTGAGAACGTGCCTGGTATGTTAACGTAACATATTATGGTAAGAGTCATTGAAATAACTATAACATATAGAACATGCTATACGTTTACCAAACAATCTGTCACTCCTAATCGCTAAATCCCATGAAATCTTATACGTCTAGTCTCTTACCTGAATGAGCTAAATAATATTATTTGATATTTTACGGTAATGTGTTAATAATTTCACACATAAGTCGCTCCTGAGTATAAGTCGCACCAAACTATGAAAAAAACTGCGACTTATAGTCCGAAAAATACAGTAATGCTTAAACCAAAAATAAACAAAAGGCGAGTGCTCCTAAAAAAGGCATTGAAGCTTAAGGATGGCTATGCAAAACGAAACTAAAACTGAACTGGCTACAGAGTAAACAAAAACAGAATGCTGGACGACAGCAAAAACTTACAGCGTGAGGAGCGTAGACGGCGTCCACAGAGTGCATCCGTACGTGACATGACAATCAACAATTTCCACACAAAGGATAGTGTCCGCGCAACTTCAACAGTCTTGATTGCTAAAACAAAGCAGGTGCGGGGAACAGCGCTCAAAGGAAGACATGAAACCGCTACAGGAAAATACCAACAAAACAGGAAAAGCCACCAAAATAGGAGCGCCAGACACCGCACACAGGAAAACTCCAATAAACTCCAAATAAGTCAGGGCGTGATGTGACAGGTGGTGACAGTACACCTACTTTGAGACAAGAGCTATAGTGATGCAAGCTTGGTTATGCTTTGAATTCATATCCAACAATTGCAACAATGACTTTATACTGTCAATATCAACTACCTAGTTTAAATTTGTTATGTTTTCTGCTGGTGGTCTACCTCCGCATTTTTTCAATTAACAAAAAATGTGCCTTGGCTCCAAAAATGTTGAAAAACACTGCCATATACTACTGTAGTAAATATCACAACTGATGCACTACCCCTTATGTCCACCAGTTAGTGCTGGTACTGCGTGGAACTAAGTCATTGTGTAGATTGAATTGTAGTGGAAATGAGAACGTATCTTTACTTAAATGACATCTAAATGATGGCTACATGATATCCAATTGATAGCTACATGATAGCTCAGTGACATTTAAATTATATCTAAACGATCACAAAGTAATATGCAAACAACCAGTAAGTGATACCTTAAAGTTTACCTAGTGATGGTAATAACTAAATTATTGTTTAATGGTTGATACAAGATAGTTAAATTGCATCCAAATAATAGCTTAATTACATCTAGATGATCACTAAATGATAACTACATAATATCTATCCGATAGCTGCACCATCTAAATGATCGCTAAGTCATAGCTAAATGATTGTTAAGTCATAGCTGAATGATTGTTAAGTCATAGCTGAATGATCGCTAAGTCATAGCTGAATGATTGCTAAGTCATAGGTGAATGATCGCTAAGTCATAGCTGAATGATCGCTAAGTCATAGCTGAATGATCGCTAAGTCATAGCTGAATGATCGCTAAGTCATAGCTGAATGATCGCTAAGTCATAGCTGAATGATCGCGAAGTCATAGCTGAATGATCGCGAAGTCATAGCTGAATGATCGCGAAGTCATAGCTGAATGATCGCGAAGTCATAGCTGAATGATCGCTAAGTCATAGCTGAATGATCGTTAAGTCATAGCTGAATGATCGTTAAGTCATAGCTGAATTATCGTTAAGTCATAGCTGAATGATCGTTAAGTCATAGCTGAATGATCGTTAAGTCATAGCTGAACGATCGCTAAGTCATAGCTGAACGATCGCTAAGTCATAGCCGAACGATCGTTAAGTCATAGCCGAACGATCGTTAAGTCATAGCCGAACGATCGTTAAGTCATAGCCGAACGATCGTTAAGTCATAGCCGAACGATCGTTAAGTCATAGCCGAACGATCGTTAAGTCATAGCCGAACGATCGTTAAGTCATAGCCGAACGATCGTTAAGTCATAGCCGAACGATCGTTAAGTCATAGCCGAACGATCGTTAAGTCATAGCCGAACGATCGCTAAGTCATAGCCGAATGATCGCTAATTCATAGCTGAATGATCGATAAGTCATAGCGGAATGATCGCTAAGTCATAGCTAAAGGATCGCTAAGTAATCATGAAGTCTTAGCGAAGTGATAGCGATACGATAGCTACATAATAGCGCAAATTACATCGAAATGATTGTTAAATGTTAACTAACTGTGGCTAAGTCATAGCTAAATGATCACTAAGTCATAGCTAAATGATCACTAAGTCATAGCTAAATGATCACTAAGTCATAGCTAAAGGATCACTAAGTTATAGCTAAATGATCGCTAAGATATAGCAAAGTTAAATGCTAGCTACATGTTTGCTAAAAACGCTGCTTGGTCATCACTGTCCAGGTCAGTGGATCAGATCTGTGACACGTTCATAGATATTTTGGACTTTATCCTTCAAGACAGACCAAACATGCAAACTATGTCGATGTTTTCACTTTCTCAACACTCTGTTTACTTTCGCTTTCCTTTCCTAATTAGCCTTCCATGTCTTAACAGGGCCTGAGCTCCAAACGAGCAGCAAACGCCACTGCGAAGACCCCGGAAAAAGCAAAAGCTCCAAAATCCAGAGACACTAACCTGCAGAAGAGTTGGTCACTCCTACTTTTACTTCTGCTTAGTGGAGGGAAGGACTTCAGCCCACTTCCTGTTCCTCCTGCTCCTGGTAGGAACCTTCATGTGGTGACACCACATCGCCATCCAGTGATCCACTTGTGTTTTCTCACACGGCCCTGCGCCTGTGTTGGATATAAAGAACTTTCTCACATACAACCTGTACATATCTGACTATTGTATGTGCGTCTTGTGTAGCCATACATCCATGATATATATTTTTGATATGACAAAACGTGTGATCGCTGTTTCTTCTTGGACATTTTTCATACAAAAAATGAATAAAAAGATGACAAAAATGTAAAAAATATCATAAAGCAGCTTCATGTAGAATTCATTTCCGTCTGTTTTGAGCCTGTAAGAATTCTTGATTTCAGTGCAAATAGACTTAGTGGAAACATCCATCAGTGTAGCAGTAATACTGCCTCCATCTCATGTGCTTGTTGGATTAAAACCACGTCAACACACTAATGCTGTCATGACTTTTTATCCTGAAAGGTGTCAAGTTGTCCATCCATCCATCCATTTTCTTCTGCTTATCCGAGGTCGGGTCGTGGGGGCAGCAGCCTAAGCAGAGAAGCCCAGACTTCCCTCTCCACAGCCACTTCGTCCAGCTCTTCCCGGGGGATCCCGAGGCGTTCCCAGGCCAGCCGGGAGAGATAGTCTTCCCAACGTGTCCTGGGTCTTCCCCTTGGCCTCCTGCCGGTCGGTCGTGCCTTAAACACCTCCCTAGGGAGGCTTTCGGGTGGCATCCTGACCAGATGCCCGAACCACCTCATCTGGCTCCTCTCCATGTGGAGGAGCAGCGGCTTTACTTTGAGCTCCTCCCGGATGACAGAGCTTCTCACCCTATTTCTAAGGGAGAGCCCCGCCACCCGGCGGAGGAAACTCATTTCGGCCGCTTGTACCCGTGATCTTGTCCTTTCGATCATAACCCAAAGCTCATGACCATAGGTGAGGATGGGAACGTAGATCGACCGGTAAATCGAGAGCTTTGCCTTCCGGCTCAGCTCCTTCTTCACCACAACGGATCGATACAGCGTCCGCATTACTGAAGACGCCGCACCGATCCGCCTGTCGACCTCACGATCCACTCCTCCCCCACTCGTGAACAAGACTCCGAGGTACTTGAACTCCTCCACTTGGGGCAAGATCTCTTCCCCAACCTGGAGATGGTACTCCACCCTTTCTCGGGCGAGAAGAGAACCATGGACTCTGACTTGGAGGTGCTGATTCTCATCCCAGTCGCTTCACACTCGGCTGCGAACCGATCCAGTGAGAGCAGAAGATCCTGGCCAGATGAAGCCATCAGGACCACATCATCTGCAAAAAGCAGAGACCTAATCCTGCAGCCACCAAACCAGATCCCCTCAACGCCTTGACTGCGCCTAGAAATTCTGTCCATAAAAGTTATGAACAGAATGGGTGACGAAGGGCAGCCTCGGCGGAGTCCAACCCTCACTGGAAACGGGTCCGACTTACTGCCGGCAATGCGGACCAAGCTCTGACACTGATCATACAGGGAGCGGACCGCCACAATCAAGACAGTCCGATACCCCATACTCTCTGAGCACTCCCCACAGGACTTCCCGAGGGACACGGTAGAATACCTTCTCCAAGTCCACAAAACACATGTAGACTGGTTGGGCAAACTCCCATGCACCCTTAAGGACCCTGCTGAGAGTATAGAGCTGTTCTACTGTTCCACGACCAGGACGAAAACCACACTGTTCCTCTTGGATCCGAGGTCCGACTATCCGGCGTAGCCTCCTCTCCAGTACACCTGAATAGACCTTACCAGGAAGGCTGAGGAGTTGGGTCAAGTTGTACTTCACACAATTGTGCAACAGGGAGTTACAGAGAAACGCCTGACTTTTACAGAAGAAACATTCAATTCCCATCTTAAAACTCATTTGTATACTCTAGCCTTAAAATAGACCCCCCTTTTTAGACCAGTTGATGTGCCGTTTCTTTTTTTTGCTGGTCCGGTGGCCATGGATGAAGTGCTGGCTGTCCATAGTCAAGACCCGGGGTGGACCACTCGCCTGTGCATCGGTTGGGGACATCTCTGCACTTTTGAACCGTCTCCGCTCGGGATGGTCTCCTGCTGGCCCCACTATGGACTGGACTCTCACACTATTATGTTAGATCCACTATGGACTGGACTCTCACTATTATGTTAGAACCACTATGGACTGGACTCTCACTATTATGTTAGATCCACTATGGACTGGACTCTCACTATTATGTTAGATCCACTATGGACTGGACTCTCACACTATTATGTTAGATCCACTATGGACTGGACTCTCACTATTATGTTAGATCCACTATGGATTGGACTGTCACACTATTATGTTAGATCCACTATGGACTGGACTTTCACAATATTATGTTAGATCCACTATGGACTGGACTTTCACAATATTATGTTAGATCCACTATGGACTGGACTCTCACACTCTTATGTTAGATCCACTATGGACTGGACTTTCACTATTATGTTAGATCCATTATGGACTGGACTCTCACTATTATGTTAGATCCACTATGGACTGGACTCTCACTATTATGTTAGATCCACTATGGACTGGACTCTCATACTATTACGTTAGATCCACTATGGACTGGACTCTCACTATTATGTTACATCCACTATGGACTGGACTCCCACTATTATGTTAGATCCACTATGGACTGGACTCTCACACTATTATGTTAGATCCACTATGGACTGGACTCTCACACTTTTATGTTAGATCCACTATGGACTGGACTCCCACTATTATGTTAGATCCACTATGGACTGGACTCCCACTATTATGTTAGATCCACTATGGACTGGACTTTCACAATATTATGTTAGATCCACTATGGACTGGACTTTCACAATATTATGTTAGATCCACTATGGACTGGACTCTCACTATTATGTTAGATCCACTATGGACTGGACTCTCACACTATTATGTTAGATCCACTATGGACTGGACTCTCACTATTATGTTAGAACCACTATGGACTGGACTCTCACTATTATGTTATATCCACTATGTACTGGACTCTCACTATTATGTTAGATCCACTATGGACTGGACTCTCACTATTATGTTAGATCCACTATGGACTGGACTCTCACTATTATGTTAGATCCACTATGGACTGGACTCTCACACTATTATGTTAGATCCAATATGGACTGGACTCTCACTATTATGTTAGATCCACTATGGACTGGACTCACACTATTATGTTAGATCCACTATGGACTGGACTCTCACACTATTATGTTAGATCCACTATGGACTGGACTCACACTATTATGTTAGATCCACTATGGACTGGACTCACACTATTATGTTAGATCCACTATGGACTGGACTCTCACACTATTATGTTAGATCCACTATGGACTGGACTCTCACTATTATGTTAGAACCACTATGGACTGGACTCTCACTATTATGTTAGATCCACTATGGACTGGACTCACACTATTATGTTAGATCCACTATGGACTGGACTCTCACACTATTATGTTAGATCCACTATGGACTGGACTCTCACAATATTATGTTAGATCCACTATGGACTGGACTCTCACACTATTATGTTAGATCCACTATGGACTGGACTCTCACTATTATGTTAGATCCACTATGGACTGGACTCCCACTATTATGTTAGATCCACTATGGACTGGACTTTCACAATATTATGCTAGACCAGGGGTCGGCAAACCGCGGCTCTAGAGCCGCATGCGGCTCTTTAGCGCCGCCCTAGTGGCTCTCTGGAGATTTTTCAAAAATGTATGAAGAATGGAAAAAGATGAGGGGAAAAAAATCTATTTTTTTGTTTTAGTATGGTTTCTGTAGGAGGACAAACATGACACAAACCTCCCTAATTGTTATAAATCACACTGTTTATATTAAACATGCTTCACTGATTCGAGTATTTGGCAAGCGCCGTTTTGTCCCACTAATTTTGGCGGTCCTTGAACTCACCGTATAGTTTTACATGCATAACTTTCTCCGACTTTCTAGGACGTGTTTTATGCCACTTCTTTTTCTGTCTCATTTTGTCCACCACACTTTTAACGTTGTACATGAGTGCACAAAGGTGAGTTTTGTTGATGTTATTGACTTGTGTGGAGTGCTAATCAGACATATTTGGTCACTGCATTAATGCTAGCTAATCGATGCTAACATGCTATTTAGGCTAGCGATATGTACAATGATATTGCATCATTATGCCTCATTTGTAGCTATATTTGAGGTCATTTAGTTTCCTTTAAGTCCTCTTAATTCAATTTATATCTCATGACACATGTAATATGGCTTTTAATTTTTTGCGGCTCCAGACAGATTTGTTTTTGTATTTTTGGTCCAATATGGCTCTTTCAACATTTTGGGTTGCCGACCCCTGTGCTAGACCGACTCGACGTCCATTACATCCGGTCCCCCCTAGAGGGGTTGGGGGGTCACCCACATCTGCGGTCCTCTCCAAGGTTTCATAGTCATTCACATCGACGTCCCACTGGGTTGTGAGTTTTTCCTTGCCCTTATGTGGGCTCTGAACCAAGGATGTCGTTGTGGCTTGTGCAGCCCTTTGAGACAGTTGTGATTTTGGGCTATATAAATAAACATTGATTGATTGATTGATAAAGAAGGGAAACTGGTGGAGATCCATCAGCTTTATTGTTGTATTGAAACTAACATCTGCTGGGAAGGTGGCAGAAGAATTCCGCTATTAAATAGCGACATTCTTTTGGGCAGCTATTTGTAGTCGTGAGACAAACACAGTTGTCCCTGGACTGGGACCACCTGCTGTGCTCTGGGCATGTTTCAGCAGAGCTCGACAGGTGTTGAAGTCCAAGGCCTCGTTTAGCTTCTCTTCACGTCAAGATTAGGAGCGAGACTGAAACTCAACACGACTGCAGATAATGAGTTTTTTTTTGTTTTGTTTTGTTTTTTTGCATGGCAGCAGCCATCAGCGTCACAGGCCCAAGGAGGCGCATGGGGGGGGGGGGGATTTTTTTTAAATTGGGATTCCTGGGCGCCAGAGAGCACCTGTCCCTCCTGTCACTTAGCTAGCTCATCCTTCCCAAAAGTGCCTTTTGTCCTGGTCTACAAATAACACGTCTGTGTTTAAATGTTACAGCTCGGGAGCCATTCCTCCGACTAATCCACCCTGGAGCGTAGAGCCTCGGAAAATCACCGATGTTTGAATTACTTTCCAAAGTGGAGACATTAAGGAAGATGACGGTAACGTGAAGCTCATCTTGCTGATGGTTGTTCCCGCAGGAAGTGGAGTGTGGCTGAAAGTGGAGTGTGGCGCCAAGCCTCCTTTAAACACACGACACTGGGAATTGAAGGAAGCTGGAGAATTTTTGGGGGGGGTATTTTGCCTATCATTCTAAATTCTTATGCAAGACAAGGATTTAGACCGGTGCAATGGACGTTAAGTGGATCTAGCATAATAGTCCAGTCCATAGTGGATCTAACATAATATTGTGAGAGTCCAGTCCATAGTGGATCTAACATAATAGTGAGAGTTCAGTCCATAGTGGATCTAACAAAATAGTGTGAGAGTCCAGTCCATAGTGGATCTAACATAATAGTGTGAGAGTCCAGTCCATAGTGGATCTAACATAATAGTGAGAGTCAAGTCCATAGTGGATCTAACATAATAGTGAGAGTTCAGTCCATAGTGGATCTAACATAATAGTGTGAGAGTCCAGTCCATAGTGGATCTAACATAATAGTGTGAGAGTCCAGTCCATAGTGGATCTAACATAATAGTGTGAGAGTCCAGTCCATAGTGGATCTAACATAATAGTGAGAGTCCAGTCCATAGTGGATCTAACATAATAGTGTGAGTCCAGTCCATAGTGGATCTAACATAATAGTGATAGTCCAGTCCATAGTGGATCTAACATAATAGTGAGAGTCCAGTCCACAGTGGATCTAACATAATAGTTAGAGTCCAGTCCGCAGTGGATCTAACATAATAGTGAGAGTCCAGTCCTTAGTGAATCTAACATAATAGTGAGAGTCCAGTCCGTAGTGGATCTAACATAATAGTGATAGTCCAGTCCATAGTGGATCTAACATAATAGTGATAGTCCAGTCCATAGTGGATCTAACATAATAGTGAGAGTCCAGTCCACAGTGGATCTAACATAATAGTGAGAGTCCAGTCCGTAGTGGATCTAACATAATAGTGATAGTCCAGTCCATAGTGGATCTAACATAATAGTGATAGTCCAGTCCATAGTGGATCTAACATAATAGTGATAGTCCAGTCCATAGTGGATCTAACATAATAGTGAGAGTCCAGTCCGTAGTGGATCTAACATAATAGTGAAAGTCCAGTCCATAGTGGATCAAACATAATATTGTGAGAGTCCAGTCCATAGTGGATCTAACATAACATCGAGGGAGTCTAGTCCATAGTGGATCTAACATAATAGTGAGAGTCCAGTCCGTAGTGGATCTAACATAATAGGGAAAGTCCAGTCCATAGTGGATCAAACATAATATTGTGAGAGTCCAGTCCATAGTGGATCTAACATAACATCGAGGGAGTCTAGTCCATAGTGGATATATCATAATATTGTAGGAGTCCAGTCCATAGTGGATCTAACATAATAGTGTGAGTCCAGTCCATAGTGGATCTAACATAATAGTGAGAGTCCAGTCCATAGTTTTAGACCAGTTGATCTGCCGTTTCTTTTATTTTATTTTCTACTCTGCTCCCAACCCGGGGTGGACCGCTAGCCTGTTCATCGGATGGGGACATCTCTACGCTGCTGACCCGTCTCCGCTCGGGATGGTTCCTGCTGGCCCCACCATGGACTGGACTTTCGCTGATGTGTTGGACTTTCACAATATTATGTCAGACTACTCGACATCCATTGCTTTCGGTCTCCCCTAGAGGGGGGGGGGGGGGGGGGGTTACCCACATATGCGGTCCTCTCCAAGGTTTCTCATAGTCATTCACATTGACGTCCCACTGGGGTGAGTTTTCCTTGCCCGTATGTGGGCTCTGTACCGAGGATGTCGTTGTGGCTTGTACATCCCTTTGAGACACTTGTGATTTAGGGCTATATAAATAAACATTGATTGATTGATTGATTGATTGATAGTGGGGCCAGCAGGAGATCATCTTGAGTGGAGACAGGTCAGCAGTGCAGAGACGTCACCAACTGATGCACATATGAGTGGTCCACCCTGGGTCCCGACTTTGGACAGCTAGCGCATAATCTGTGGTCACCGAATGAAGAACACATTTGTACCGTATTTTCCGGACCATAGGGCGCACCGAATTATTTAAGGCGCACTGCTGATGAGCGGGTCTAGTCGGGTCTATTTTCATACCGGATTATAAGGCGCATTAAAGGGGTCATATTATTATTACTTTTTTCTAAACGTAAAATACTTCCCTGTGGTCTACATAACATGTGATGGTGGTTCTTTGGTCTAAATGTTGCATAGATGATGTTTTACACATCATCTTCAAGTCGCTTTCTGACAGTCGCTTTTGTGGGCGGTCTTATTCACGTGTCTCACCTTCGACGGCGTCTTCTCCCCCGTCGTCTTTGTTGTAGCGGTGTAGCGTGCAAGGACGGGAGTGGAAGAAGTGTCAGAAGATGGCGCTAACTGTTTTAATGACATTCAGACTTTACTTCAATCAATAACGGAGCAGCATCTCCTCATCCGTTGTTTGTTTTTTGATTGATTGATTGATTGATTGAGACTTTTATTAGTAGGTTGCACAGTGAAGTACATATTCCGTACAATTGACCTCTAAATGGTAACACCCGAATAAGTTTTTCAACTTGTTTAAGTCGGGGTCCACTTAAATTGATTCATGATACAGATATATACTATCATATATACTATCATCATAATACAGTCATCACACAAGATAATCACATTGAATTATTTACATTATTTACAATCAGGGGTGTGGAGGGAGGGGGGGGGATGGACATCAAGTAGTGGACATAGAGAGAGAGAGAGAGAGAGAGAGAGATCAGAAGGCATATGAAAAAGAATCTGCATTTGATTGTTTACATTTGATTATTAGCAATCCGGGGAGGGTGTTAGTTTAGGGTTGTAGCTGCCTGGAGGTGAACTTTTATTGCGGTTTTGAAGGAGGATAGAGATGCCCTTTCTTTTATACCTGTTGGGAGCGCATTCCACATTGATGTGGCATAGAAAGAGAATGAGTTAAGACCTTTGTTAGTTCGGAATCTGGGTTTAACGTGGTTAGTGGAGCACCCCCTGGTGTTGTGGTTATGGCGGTCATTTACGTTAAGGAAGTAGTTTGACATGTACTTCGGTATCAGGGAGGTGTAGCGGATTTTATAGACTAGGCTCAGTGCAAGTTGTTTAACTCTGTCCTCCACCTTGAGCCAGCCCACTTTAGAGAAGTGGGTAGGAGTGAGGTGGGATCTGGGGTGGAGGTCTAGAAGTAACCTGACTAGCTTGTTCTGAGATGTTTGGAGTTTTGATTTGAGGGTTTTGGAGGTGCTAGGGTACCAGGAGGTGCATGCGTAATCGAAAAAGGGTTGAACGAGAGTTCCCGCCAGAATCCTCAAGGTGCTTTTGTTGACCAGAGAGGAAATTCTGTAGAGAAATCTCGTTCGTTGGTTAACCTTTTTGATTACCTTGTTTTTAGTGGTGATGGTTTCACATCAGTGACAGCCGCTCACTGCTACCATCATTAAAATGCTAGTACTCCTTTTTACGCCATCACCGTGGATTAACATGTCCACCAATTTGTGCGCCTACAGGCTGCCCCTATAGCACGTCACCGAGCTGATTTATGGAAGTATTTTGGTGCGCTAGCTGCTTCCACAGCTTATCAGCAGCCTTTTATTGGCCACGGTTATTACGCCGCGCCGCGCAAGTGTGTGTACGCAACTGTTGGACATCCGAAAAGGTCTCTCATTTTGTCCTTACAAGGGAATGAGGCGTGCCCAGGGGTCAGACTACAGCAAGGGGGTCTTTAGGAGGTATGCAAGCCTGAAAGACTTGGAGAAAATAGATGCTTCCATCTGTCTCCAAATCTGCCCCGTTGCTGACCCACTCCCCTGGAGACTCTGCTGGGTCACATGGTCCCTGCAAAGCCTTAAAAAAGGCCCAAATAGCGCGCCCGTGAGTCCAGTCTTCAGACACCCAGCTGGTCTTGGTGGTTCTGGTGATTTGCGGAGAGCCACCTTAAGACATGTCAGACACAGAGGAGTACGAACAGGAGGATGAAGAGCAGGAGGAGTACGAAGAGGAGCTGGAAGAGGAGACAGAACAGGAGGAAGAGTCCAAACCTCGACACAAAACCACTTATGTACCAAACATCGCCCCCCCGAAGCTGCCGGATGGCGAGAAGGTGGACTTCGACGACCTGCACCGCAAGAGACTGGAGAAGGACTTCAATGACCTCCAGAGCCTCATTGAGGTGCATTTCTCCAACCGCCAGAAGGAAGAGGAGGAACTGGTGGACCTGCGCAACCGCATCGAGCGCCGCCGCTCCGACCGCGCCGAGCAACAGCGGGTCCGCGCCGAGGAGGAGCGGGAGCGCCAGGCCAGGGTGACCGAGGAGCGGGCGAGGCGCGAGGAGGAGGCGGCCAAGCTCCGCGCCGAGGAGGAGGCCAAGAAGAAAAAGATCTTCACCAACAAGTCCTTCGGCGGCTACCTGCAGAAGGTGGACCAGAAGAAGGGCAAGAAGCTGACGGCGCGCGAGGAGAAGAAGAAGGCGCTACTGGAGCGCCGCAAGCCGCTCAACATCGACCACCTCAACCAGGAGAAGCTGGCGGAGAAGGCGCAGGACCTCTGGGCGTGGCTCCATGGGCTCCACGCTGAGAAGTTCCAGCTGGCGGAGAAGCTCAAGCGACAGAAGTACGACATCTACGTTCTCAGGAACCGCGTCAGCGACCACCAGCGCGGCTCCAAAGCGTCCAAGACCACCCGCGGGGCCAAGGGCAAGTCTGGGTCCTGGAAGTGAGGAAACCTTTCCCGGACTTGTTGTCTTGTTTGTATCCGACTTTTTTTCGAGGACATATTCTGGGGCAGGCGTTAATGCTGAGGGGCGGAGTCACTGACGTCGATCTAATTTATTCACATAGTGATTATTAAAGTTGGCGATCTGCAGCCTCCACCAGAAACTGTTTTGTCGTGCTTTCAGAAATCATACTTTCATAACATTTGTATTTGTAGCTTCCGTTCAGTCTTGGGAAATTAACCCAACTGTTGGTTCGGAAAAGGGCAAACCCCTTATTTGAGTTATTTTAACTCAACATTTTGGGTTAATTTCTTCAACCCAACTTTTGCGTTGAATTATTTAACCAAAAAGTTGTGTTATGATAACTTAATGTTGGAAAATTAACCCAACTGTTGGTTCAGAAAAGGGCAAACCCCTTATTTGAGTTATTTTAACTCAACATTTTGGGTTAATTTCTTCAACCCAACTTTTGCGTTGAATTATTTAACCAAAAAGTTGTGTTATGATAACTTAATGTTGGAAAATTAACCCAACTGTTGGTTCAGAAAAGGGCAAACCCCTTATTTGAGTTATTTTAACTCAACATTTTGGGTTAATTTCTTCAACCCAACTTTTGCGTTGAATTATTTAACCAAAAAGTTGTGTTATGATAACTTAATGTTGGAAAATTAACCCAACTGTTGGTTCAGAAAAGGGCAAACCCCTTATTTGAGTTATTTTAACTCAACATTTTGGGTTAATTTCTTCAACCCAACTTTTGCGTTGAATTATTTAACCAAAAAGTTGTGTTATGATAACTTAATGTTGGAAAATTAACCCAACTGTTGGTTCAGAAAAGGGCAAACTCCTTATTTGAGTTATTTTAACTCAACATTTTGGGTTAATTTCTTCAACCCAACTTTTGCGTTGAATTATTTAACCAAAAAGTTGTGTTATGATAACTTAATGTTGGAAAATTAACCCAACTGTTGGTTCAGAAAAGGGCAAACCCCTTATTTGAGTTATTTCAACTCAACATTTTGGGTTAATTTCTTCAACCCAACTTTTGCGTTGAATTATTTAACCAAAAAGTTGTGTTATGATAACTTAATGTTGGGTTGTTCCCAACCAAACTATTGGGTTGAATTATTTAACCCAAAAGTTGAGTTATGCTAACTCAATGTTGGTTGACCCATAACCCAACTATTGGGTTGAATGTATTTAACACAAAAGCTGAGTTATGCTCACTACAATGTTGAGTTCTTCCAAACCCAACTATTGGGTTAGGCAATTTAGCGCTCCTTGACCTAATAGTTGGTTAAAAATTATACTTTTTACTGCTGGTTTGTCCTACTCCTTCACAACTACTGATCAACATTATTTTTATTCCATTAAAATATACTCAAAAGCAAGATATGAGTGACATTTTTTTTTTTTTTTTTTTTTACAAGAATTGCCGTGTATGCTCAAATACTTTCATGTACATAAAATGTGTGATTGTAAATAATGTTAATAAGATACATTTTTAGTAAAATTCCCTTCAAGAAAAAAGTACAGTTTGACTTTAAGAAATCTTGTTACCCTAAAATGCGTTACTCATTTTCATGGTTCATCGTTTGGAAACCCAGAAAATGAGTTAAAATAATACCCTTATAACCCCAAAAATGGATTGCTCTTTTTAAAAATAACTCCAAAATTTAACCCAACACTCGCAACTCATAAACTGGGTAATCATAATAACCCAGCATTTTTTCGTTTGTAACATATAAACAACATTTAATTTTAATATATAATCATGAATTCTGATAGGTTATTATTGTGGTTATGCAATTATAATTATTATTAGTTCTATAGTGTCCACATGAGGGCGCCAGAGCACCTGCTGGTACAGCAGCCCATGTTATTAATATTCTGTCTGTAGTTTGAGCATGTGGAGCATTTTTTCCAAATCAACAAGTTGTAGTTCATCCAGGCTGCCATCGGAGGTGGCGCTGAAGCACTTCTGTATTGTCACTCGGGCCGCAGACCCCAGCGCTGTCGTGCTCTCAAGGCCATGACAGGCCCATTAAGAGCCCTTCCCAGACATGGCTGCCGGTTTCCATGGAGACTGGGAGAGGCCTCGCATACTGTCAGGCCTTGTATGCCCGTCTCCTGCACACCCACACCCTGCCACTTGAGCTTCAAGGTGGGCGCTTTGTATTGATGGCGGCGTGAGGGGGGGGGGCAAAAAGGCCCATAATTGACACATTAATGGGCTCTCCGGCCACACGTGCAAAGAAGGACATGTTTCCTCAAGTCTGCATTGACCGAGCAACATGCGGCCGATGGAAGATAATACACCTGATCTAGCTTACCTGCCGCGGTGTCCAACCAACACGGTGATGAATCCAATTTAGCTTGAAAAGAAAACGACGCCTTGTGGTGATGCATACTGAGAGGTGTGTGTGTGTGAGCCGAACAGCAGCTGTGGATCACGAAGGGGACTAACTCATTAGCGTCCCCCTGATGAGACTATGTGTTGTGTGATTGACAGCCTTCAACTCTGACCGGGGTTATGTGCTTTTCTTCAACTTAATCTCAATGTTGACACACCTGAGCACGATTGTGTTGAATTAATTCTGAGGAAAACATATTGAATCACCCTAAGGCAGGGGTGTCAAACTCATTTTAGCTCTAGGGCCGCATCAGAATGAGAATAGTTTTTATTGCCATTGTTTGAGAACGGGTTCACAAACTAGGAATTTTTCTTGGTGCAACATAAAACACAGATAACACGGAATAGGTAATAAAATGAGCTGTAACTGAGCTATCAGATCTTGTTATTGTTCGTGTGTCTGATGGCCGAGGGGGAAAAACTGTTGAGGTGGCGGGATGCAATGGACGTCGAGTGGATCTAACATAATAGTGTGAGAGTCCAGTCCATGGTGGATCTAGCATAATAGTGAGAGTCCAGTCCATAGTGGATCTAGCATAATATTGTAGGAGTCCAGTCCATAGTGGATCTAACATAATAGTGAGAGTCCAGTCCATAGTGGATCTAACATAATATTGTGAAAATCCAGTCCATAGTGGATCTAACATAATAGTGAGAGTCCAGTCCATAGTGGATCTAACATAATATTGTGAGAGTCCAGTCCATAGTGGACCTAACATAATAGTGAGAGTCCAGTCCATAATGGATCTAACATAATAGTGAGAGTCCAGTCCATAGTGGATCTAACATAATATTGTGAGAGTCCAGTCCATAGTGGACCTAACATAATAGTGAGAGTCCAGTCCATAGTGGATCTAACATAATAGTGAGAGTCCAGTCCATAGTGGATCAAACATAATATTGTGAGAGTCCAGTCCATAGTGGATCTAACATAATATTGTGAGAGTCCAGTCCATAGTGGACCTAACATAATAGTGAGAGTCCAGTCCATAGTGGATCTAACATAATACCGTGGGAGTCTAGTCCATAGTGGATCTATCATAATATTGTAGGAGTCCAGTCCATAGTGGATCTAACATAATAGTGAGAGTCCAGTCCATATTGGATCTAACATAATAGTGAGAGTCCAGTCCATAGTGGATCCAACATAATAGTGAGAGTCCAGTCCATAGTGGATCTAACATAATAGTGAGAGTCCAGTCCATAGTGGATCTAACATAATAGTGAGAGTCCAGTCCATAGTGGATCCAACATAATAGTGAGAGTCCAGTCCATAGTGGATCTAACATAATAGTGAGAGTCCAGTCCATAGTGGATCCAACATAATAGTGAGAGTCCAGTCCATAGTGGATCCAACATAATAGTGAGAGTCCAGTCCATAGTGGATCTAACATAATACAGTGGGAGTCTAGTCCATAGTGGATCTATCATAATATTGTAGGAGTCCAGTCCATAGTGGATCTAACATAATAGTGAGAGTCCAGTCCATAGTGGATCCAACATAATAGTGAGAGTCCAGTCCATAGTGGATCTAACATAATATTGTGAAAGTCCAGTCCATAGTGGATCTAACATAATAGTGAGAGTCCAGTCCATAGTGGATCTAACATAATAGTGAGAGTCCAGTCCATAGTGGATCCAACATAATAGTGAGAGTCCAGTCCATAGTGGATCTAACATAATATTGTGAAAGTCCAGTCCATAGTGGATCTAACATAATAGTGAGAGTCCAGTCCATAGTGGATCTAACATAATAGTGAGAGTCCAGTCCATAGTGGATCTAACATAATAGTGAGAGTCCAGTCCATAGTGGATCTAACATAATAGTGAGAGTCCAGTCCATAGTGCATCTAACATAATAGTGAGAGTCCAGTCCATAGTGGATCAAACATAATATTGTGAGAGTCCAGTCCATAGTGGATCTAACATAATATTGTGAGAGTCCAGTCCATAGTGGACCTAACATAATAGTGAGAGTCCAGTCCATAGTGGATCTAACATAATACCGTGGGAGTCTAGTCCATAGTGGATCTATCATAATATTGTAGGAGTCCAGTCCATAGTGGATCTAACATAATAGTGAGAGTCCAGTCCATAGTGGATCTAACATAATAGTGAGAGTCCAGTCCATAGTGGATCTAACATAATAGTGAGAGTCCAGTCCATAGTGGATCTAACATAATAGTGAGAGTCCAGTCCATAGTGGTGCCAGCAGGAGATCATCTTGAGTGGAGACGGGTCAGCAGCGCAGAGACGTCCCCAACTGATGCACAGAGGAGTGGTCCACCCCGTGTCCCGACTTTGGACAGCTTGCGCCTCATCTGTGGTCACCGAATCTGTGCTCCACGAAAGAGAGGGGGGCAGAGCAGAAAAGAGACGGCCGATCAACTGGTCTAAAAAGGGGAGTCTATTTAAAGGCTAGAGTATTCAAATGAGTTTTAAGATGGGACTTAAATGCTTCTACTGAGGTAGCATCTCTAACTGTTACCAGGAGGGCATTCCATAGTATTGGAGCCCCAATAGAAAACGCTCTATAGCCCGCAGACTTTTTTTGGGCTCTGGGAATCACCAATAAGCCGGATGTCACGTGCGGGGGGTCGCAACTTGCTGCGAGGTTTGTTTCCCCCGGGATGCAAACGGACCACTCCGGACAGGACGTGCAGGTAGGAACATGATTTATTCTCAAAAAACTCGAACAAGTGCCAAAACAGAAAACAAGCCGACGGAACAACGTGCCGATCGCACTCGAAGCTAAGGCTACCACTTAGCATAGGCAAAAGACAAGGAATACTCACGTAACTTGTTGCATGAAGCAAACAATGAAGCCAGGCCGACCGACCGGCAAAGGCAGGCTTAAATAGTCCCTCTGATTAGTGCTCGGAAAACAGGTGAGCGTTCCGAGCACCAATCAGAGACAGGTGGAAACAATAAGCACCCATGGTGACTAAAAACAAACAAGGGTGCACAAAAACAGGAACTAGGGGAGTCCAAAACTAACAGAATATAACAAAAACATGATCCGGGCCACGGATCATGACACCGCAGTTCTTTGAACGCAGATTTCTTGCCGGGACATATGGTACAATACAATCAGCAAGATAGGATGGAGCTAGACCGTGTAGTATTTTATACGTAAGTAGTAAAACCTTAAAGTCACATCTTAAGTGCACAGGAAGCCAGTGCAGGTGAGCCAGTATAGGTATATATATATGTATATATGTATATAAAGGTATATACAGAATAGGTGTAATATGATCAAACTTTCTTGTTCTTGTCAAAAGTCTAGCTTATAGCTTATAGCTTAAAGTTTATACTTATTTTTATGGTCTTAGTCGTTTTCATAATATGGCCATCAAATTTTAGCTTAGGGTACAAAATAGCACCCAAATATTTAAATTCCTTTACCTGCTCTATTTTATTTTGATTCATGTTGACCCGAATTTCGTTGAATGATTGTTTCTTCAAAGAGAACACACATTGAGACTGTTTTGTTACAATTTAGGGTTCAAACAGTTAATTTGAAGCCATGTTGCTATTTGAATATGAAGCGACTGGGATGGGAATCAGCACCTCCAAGTCCGAGTCCACGGTTCTCGCCCGGAAAAGGGTGGAGTGCCATCTCCGGGTTGGGGAGGAGACCTTTCCCCAAGTGGAGGAGTTCAAGTACCTCGGAGTCTTGTTCACGAGTGAGGGAAGAGTGGATCGTGACATCGACAGGCGGATTCGGTGCGGCGTCTTCAGTAATGCGGACGCTGTATCGATCCGTTGTGGTGACGAAGGAGCTGAGCCGGAAGGCAAAGCTCTCAATTTACCGGTCGATCTACGTTCCCATCCTCACCTATGGTCATGAGCTTTGGGTTATGACCGAAAGGACAAGATCACGGGTACAAGCGGCCGAAATGAGTTTCCTCCACCGGGTGGCAGGTCTCTCTCTTAGAGATAGGGTGAGAAGCTCTGATGAGGTGGTTCGGCCATCTGGTCAGGATGCCACCCAAACGCTTCCCTAGGGAGGTGTTTAGGGCACGTCCGACCGGCAGGAGGCCACGGGGAAGACCCAGGAAACGTTGGGAAGACTATGTCTCCCGGGTGGCCTGGGAACGCCTCGGTATCCCCCGGGAGGAGCTGGACAAAGTGGCTGGGGAGAGGGAAGTCTTGGCTATTTAATTCAAGATGAGGTGGTTCGGGCATCTGGTCAGGATGCCACCAGAACGCCTCCCTAGGGAGGTGTTTCGGGCACGTCCGATTGGTGGGAGGCCATGGGGAAGACCCAGGAAACGTTGGGAAGACTATGTCTCCCGGGTGGCCTGGGAACGCCTCAGGAACCCCCGGGAGGAGCTGGACAAAGTGACTGGGGAGAGGGAAGTCTTGGCTATTTAATTCAAGATGAGGTGGTTCAGGCATCTGGTCAGGATGCCACCCGAACGCCTCCCTAGGGAGGTGTTTCGGGCACGTCCGATTGGTGGGAGGCCACGAGGAAGACCCAGGAAACGTTGGGAAGACTATGTCTCCCGGCTGGCCCGGGAACGCCTCGGGATCCCCCGGGAGGAGCTGGACAAAGTGGCTGGGGAGAGGGAAGTCTTGGCTATTTAATTCAAGATGAGGTGGTTCGGGCATCTGGTCAGGATGCCACCCGAACTCCTCTCTAGGGAGGTGTTTCGGGCACATCCGACTGGTAGGAGGCCACGGGGAAGACCCAGGAAACATTGGGAAGACTATGTCTCCCGGGTGGCCTGGGAACGCCTCGGTATCCCCCGGGAGGAGCTGGACAAAGTGGCTGGGGAGAGGGAAGTCTTGGCTATTTAATTCAAGATGAGGTGGTTCGGGCATCTGGTCAGGATGCCACCCGAACGCCTCTCTAGGGAGGTGTTTCGGGCACGTCCGACTGGTAGGAGGCCACGGGGAAGACCCAGGAAACGTTGGGAAGACTATGTCTCCCGGGTGGCCTGGGAACGCCTCGGTATCCCCCGGGAGGAGCTGGACAAAGTGGCTGGGGAGAGGGAAGTCTTGGCTATTTAATTCAAGATGAGGTGGTTCGGGCATCTGGTCAGGATGCCACCAGAACGCCTCTCTAGGGAGGTATTTCGGGCACGTCTGACTGGTAGGAAGCCACGGGGAAGACCCAAGAAACGTTGGGAAGACTATGTCTCCCGGGTGGTCTGGGAACGCCTCGGTATCCCCCGGGAGGAGCTGGACAAAGTGGCTGGGGAGAGGGAAGTCTTGGCTATTTAATTCAAGATGAGGTGGTTCGGGCATCTGGTCAGGATGCCACCAGAACGCCTCCCTAGGGAGGTGTTTCGGGCACGTCCGATTGGTGGGAGGCCACGGGGAAGACCCAGGAAACGTTGGGAAGACTATGTCTCCCGGGTGGCCTGGGAACGCCTCAGGAACCCCCGGGAGGAGCTGGACAAAATGGCTGGGGAGAGGGAAGTCTTGGCTATTTAATTCAAGATGAGGTGGTTCGGGCATCTGGTCAGGATGCCACCAGAACGCCTCCCTAGGGAGGTGTTTCGGGCACGTCCGATTGGTGGGAGGCCACGGGGAAGACCCAGGAAACGTTGGGAAGACTATGTCTCCCGGGTGGCCTGAGAACGCCTCGGTATCCCCCGGGAGGAGCTGGACAAAGTGGCTGGGGAGAGGGAAGTCTTGGCTATTTAATTCAAGATGAGGTGGTTCGGGCATCTGGTCAGGATGCCACCAGAACGCCTCCCTAGGGAGGTGTTTCGGGCACGTCTGATTGGTGGGAGGCCACGGGGAAGACCCAGGAAACGTTGGGAAGACTATGTCTCCCGGCTGGCCTGGGAACGCCTCGGGATCCCCCGGGAGGAGCTGGACAAAGTGACTGGGGAGAGGGAAGTCTTGGCTATTTAATTCAAGATGAGGTGGTTCGGGCATCTGGTCAGGATGCCACCCGAACGCCTCCCTAGGGAGGTGTTTCGGGCACGTCCGACTGGTAGGAGGCCACGGGGAAGACCCAGGAAACGTTGGGAAGACTATGTCTCCCGGCTGGCCTGGGAACGCCTCAGGATCTCCCGGGAGGAGCTGGACAAAATGGCTGGGGAGAGGGAAGTCTGGGCTTTCTCGGAGAACCGTTAGAAGATGGATGGATGGATGGATGTTGCTATTTCAGCAAAAAAATACAGAAAACCTAATTAAAGCTATCTTTAACACCTAAACGGGGGAAAAAACAAAGTTCTAAAGAAAAGCAATGGTGAACTGTGGATGACGGAATGAAAGTCATTTTCAGTAATGAATCTCAAATCTGCACTGGTGAAGGTGAAGATGTGAAGATGATAGTTATAAGGTCGACTAGTAATTGATGATATGGGAGCTGCATGTCCGGTAATGGCACTGGGGAGATGGCTGTCATTACACCTTCAATAAATGCATACGTTTACATCGACATTTTGGACATGTCTCTTATTCCATCAATGGAAAAGATGTTTGGGGAATATGACATCATTTTTCAAGATGACAATGCATCTAGTTACAGAGCAAAAACTGTAAACCCTTGAAGAAAGATACACAAAGTCAGTGTCGTTGCCTGCAAATAGTCCGGATTTCAATACAAAATCTGTGGTGGGAATTGAAGAAAACTGTCCCTGACAAGACTAACTCGCAAAGCTGATCTGACAACAGCAATCCGAGAAAGTTGGAGCAAGATTGATGAAGAGAACTGTTTGCCACTCGTTAAGTCCACGCCTCAGAGGCTGCAAGCTGTTGTGAAAGCCAGACGTGATGCAAGGAAGTACTGCTGGTGGGTTTTTAATGATTCCATATTTATTTTCCTCAGAGTTGAGTCATTTCATATATTTTTTCACTCTGCACACTGGGTGATTTTGATAACCCAATTTATGAGTTGCGAGTGTTGAGTTGAATTTTGGAGTTATTTTTATGAAGAGCAATCCATTTTGGGGGTTATAAGGGTATTATTTTAACTCAATTTCTGGGTTTTCAAAACTATGAACCATTTTTTGGTTGTTTTTCAATGAGTAACGCATTGTAGGGTAAAAGGCTTTTTTGGTTTGTTTATAAAAAGGTACTTTTTTATTGAAGGGATTTTTATTAAGGATAATCTCATTAACATGATTCACAATCTTATGTACATGAAAATATTTGAGCGTGCTGTATAGAACTACTATGACCATACACGGCAATTCTTGTAAAAATAAATGTCACTCATATCTTGCTTTTGAGTATATTTTAATGGAATGAAAATCATTATGATCAGTAGTTGTGAAGGAGTAGGACAAACCAGCAGTAAAATTGATCATTTTTAACCAACTATTGGGTCAAGGAGCACTAAATTGCGCAACCCAATAGTTGGGTTTGGAATAACCCAACATTTTAGTGAGCATAACTCAGCTTTTGTGTTAAATACATTCAACCCAATAGTTGGGTTATGGATCAACCAACATTGAGTTAGCATAACTCAACTTTTGGGTTAAATAATACAACCCAATAAATTGGTTGGGAACAACCCAACATTAAGTTATCATAACTCCACTTTTTGGTTCAATAATTCAACGCAAAAGTTGGGTTGAAAAAACTAACCCAAAATGCATCCATCCATCCATCCATCCATCTTCTTCCGCTTATCCGAGGTCGGGTCGCTGGGGCAGCAGCCTAAGCAGGGAAGCCCAGACTTCCCTCTCCCCAGCCACTTCGTCCAGCTCCTCCCGGGGGATCCCGAGGCGTTCCCAGGCCAGCCGGGAGAGATAGTCTTCCCAACGTGACCTGGGTCTTCCCCGTGGCCTCCAACCGGTCGGACGTGCCCTAAACACCTCCCTAGGGAGGCGTTCGGGTGGCATCCTGACCAGATGACCGAACCACCTCATCTGGCTCCTCTCCATGTGGAGGGGCAGCGGCTTTACTTTGAGCTCCTCCCGGATGACAGAGTTTCTCACCCTATCTCTAAGGGAGAGACCCACCACCCGGCGGAGGAAGCTCATTTCGGCCGCTTGTACCCGTGATCTTGTCCTTTCGGTCATAACCCAAAGCTCATGACCATAGGTGAGGATGGGAACGTAGATCGACCGGTAAATTGAGAGCTTTGCCTTCCGGCTCAGCTCCTTCTTCACCACAACGGATCGATTACTGAAGACGCCGCACCGATCCGCCCGTCGATCTCACGATCCACCCTTCCCTCACTCGTGAACAAGACTCCGAGGTACTTGAACTCCTCCACTTGGGGCAAGGTCTCCTCCCCTAACCCGGAGATGGCACTACACCCTTTTCCAGGCGAGAACCAAGGACTCGGACTCAGAGATGCTGATTCCCATCCCAGTCGCTTCACACTCGGCTGCGAACCGATCCAGTGACAGCTGAAGATCCTGGGAAGATGAAGCCATCAGGACCACATCATCTGCAAATAGCATGCCCAAAATGTTGAGTTTAAGTAACTCAAATAAGGGGTTCGTCCTCGACCCAGCAGTTGGGTTAAAATTGGGTTAGTCAGTATTTCTGACTGCCACAACTTATTTCCTAGATCATTGTTAGTGTTTCTCAAAGCCAGAAAGTTGCTGATTGAAATGTAGTTTTGGGTCATGTCTATCTACAAATTTAAACATCTGATTACTGGTGATGTCATCCTTTTTGCCAGGGCTTGTACTAGAGAGGGTGTGACATGTGGGGTGTAGCGCTGTCGTGCCTCAACTGTGGAGGGAATCAGAGGTCACTCGGCCTTCTGTGGACGCCCGGGGCGACAACGTGACCAATTACCACATCAAGCTTTGTGACTGGTAGCCCTCAGCGGGCATTTTGGTGTTGCGTTGGGTATTGAAACACCCACGGTGACCAAACTGCAAGGTGAAAAATATAAGAGATGCCTTAGCTCAGTCATTATTGATTGACTCCTGTCAGCTCACATCTTGTTTTCCCAGCAGGAAATCAATGCCATTTTTCTGTACACACTTTTTTTTTTTGGACAAAAGTTGAGCGGACCAAAAACAGTTTTTATATAAACAGTAAAATTATTGTGATAGTTCAAATCTTGCAGTAGTTAAAAGTACCATTGCAATGCTGAAGGTGGGCTACAGCTTCGATGTTAATGTTTTAAATAAAGGTTCAGCAGTCTTGGTTAAACGTTTTAACCTATTTGCCTAGACCTCTGCCAAGCATTTATTATATTTGTTTTATTGTATTCATTTAAAAGGATCAGTACAAACTAATGATTATTTAAATGTATGCAAAAGGCTTTTGTCATCTGTCACCAACACGCATACCACTAAACCACTGGTGCGTTTATGGCCACACAAAAAGTCGGACAACTCAAACACCACACAAAGTTACACTATGACTCCTCAGTCATACGTGTGCTTATTCTACTGTCATTTATTGTTAATGTTATTTTATTGATATTAATCATGGAATGTTGTTACTAGAGAAAGTTACAGGAATGCACACTTCATCCTATGCTTACATTTCATTGTGCAACATGAGGATGTTTAAGGGCAACTAAATGTGATCTCTGAAAGGGGTACAAATGATTTACAAAGCAGGACCCCCACCCAGACATATTGTACAATACTAATCCGCAGCTTATGAAAAACAAGATTTATTTTCTTTTCATTACAAGTGGGCCAAATCACAAATATTACAAAATAATCTCATGAAAATGACTACTCTCATTTGAGTGTTATTATAAAAGATTGGTTTGAGACAGGCGTGCTGCTGGTATTGCCACGTGTGATGTTGCTCACATGTGCTCCACTGAATGCTCAGGGACTTTTTGTGTTTGCTCACACACATGAACAATTAGACGGAACATTGCTCCGGATGGTTCTTTTCCTCTTTGGTCCGAAAGGACACGACGTCCACAGTTTCCAAAAACAATTTGAAATGTGGACTCGTCAGACCACGGAACACTTTTCCACTTTCCAACATGCTTCACCACCATACCCCTTCTGATGCCAACCTCCTCTCCCCACCACTCAGAACCAAGCTCCGGACCTGGGGTGATAGAGCCTTCTCCATTGGTGCTCCCACCCTCTGGAACTCTCTTCCCAAAGCCATCCGTGACTGCTCAGACCTTCCTACCTTCAAAAGCCTTCTCAAAACACACCTATTCAGATCTGCTTTCAACCTGTGATTAGTGTTCTGTGTCTTGTAATGTCCCGTCTTGTAAATGTCCAGTATTATTATGTATTTTACAATGTACTGCTTTTATATTTCCTGTATTTTATATTATTACTTTGAAATGTTTTATATTTGAATTTGTATCCTGTAAAGCAGGGGTCACCAACCTTTTTGAAACCAAGAGCTACTTCTTGGGTACTGATTAATGCGAAGGGCTACCAGTTTGATACACACTTAAATAAATTGCCAGAAATAGCCAATTTGCTCAATTTACCTTTAACTCTATGTTATTATTAATAATTAATGATATTTACATTTAATTGAATGGTTTAAAAGAGGAGAAAACACGAAAAAAATGACAATTAAATTTTGAAACATAGCTTATCTTCAATTTCGACTCTTTAAAATTCAAAATTCAACCAAAAAAAGAAGAGAAAAACTAGCTAATTCGAATCTTTTTGAAAAAATTAAAACAATTATTTATGGAACAACATTAGTAATTTTTCCTGATTAAGATTAATTTTAGAATTTTGATGACATGTTTTAAATAGGTTAAAATCCAATCTGCACTTTGTTAGAATATAGAACAAATTGGACCAAGCTATATTTATAACAAAGACAAATCATTATTTCTTCCAGAACAAAAATTTTAAAAAAAATTCAAAAGACCTTGAAATAAGATTTAAATTTGATTCTACAGATTTTCTAGATTTGCCAGAATAAATTTTTTGAATTTTAATCATAATAAGTTTGAAGAAATATTTCACAAATATTCTTCGTCAAAAAAACAGAAGCTAAAATGAAGAATTAAATTAAAATGTATTTATTATTCTTTACAATAAAAAAAATAAATTTACTTGAACATTGATTTAAATTGTCAGGAAAGAAGAGGAAGGAATTTAAAAGGTAAAAAGGTATATGTGTTTAAAAATCCTAAAATCATTTTTAAGGTTGTATTTTGTCTCTAAAATTGTCTTTCTGAAAGTTATAAGAAGCAAAGTAAAAAAAATAATGAATTTATTCAAACAAGTGAAGACCAAGTCTTTAAAATATTTTCTTGGATTTTCAAATTCTATTTGAGTTTTGTCTCTCTTGGAATTAAAAATGTCGGGCAAAGCGAGACCAGCTTGCTAGTAAATTAATAAAATTTAAAAAATAGAGGCAGCTCACTGGTAAGTGCTGCTATTTGAGCTATTTTTAGAACAGGCCAGCGGGCTACTCATCTGGTCCTTACGGGCTACCTGGTGCCCGCGGGCACCGCGTTGGTGACCCCTGCTGTAAAGCGTCTTTGAGTACTCTGAAAAGTGCTATTCCAAATAAAATGTGCTATTATTATTATTATTATTATTATTATTATTACATGTTGGTGCACGTACCAAGAAAGAACGTGGATGTACTCTAAAATGCTCTTCAAATACTGTATTTAGCACCAGGAGGACGCCAGCATGAAGAATGCTCCATTTGTCAGCCCGTGGATGAATTAGCCTGCCCGGGAGATGCCAGCGTTTTGGGGCTTAGACTTCAGCCTCCTCCAAATTGAGATGGGACTTGGAGATGAAGGAGATTTGGACGGGGCATTCATCTTCACCACCTCCCTCCAACTTTTAAAGGCACCCCCCCCCCCCTGAGGTCTTGTAGAGATTTGATGTAGTTGTGTATCATCTCAGCAGCATGGATCCTGAGCCAATATCACTCTGTTTCATCTCCTGGCTGAGAAGAGCATTAGTCGGTATCATCTCCGTGTTTCTTCTGCTGCAATTATAGGACACCTGCCAGTCCCTAAAGAACATTTGTCTCGAACCTTCTTAGCCGCGGCACGCCAGTCCGCTCAGAATAACTAATGCCATTAGTTGACTGACGCGGGGCTCTGGGCGACGTGGAGCAGGTCGCACCACGTCTCTGCGTGGGTCGATCGCTTATCAATGGACGGGGAGCACGTTTCATTTAGATTCATGTTCACGCCCGCCGCCACGTCTTTTCTGTGATTCATTGCCCGCTCCCACGCGTATAGGCTAAAGCGCCGCCAGGGTAGATGAATCACAGTCCTCCTGGGCCGTTATTACCACGTCTTATGCGGATGGTGGTGCGTTAGCAGCACCTGTTGGAGCTGCGGTGACACACTCTAGATGGGGCCCGTAATGCTCTAATTGCAGTGGTCGGATCTAATTTGAGACCGGGTTCTGCGTGGGGAATGAGTCAGAAGAAGCGGTACAACTTTGCTACCAACCGCAGTGCTATGGACTATGGTACCGAAAGGGGTGGAACTATGGATACAATGGAACCCGTCCATTTCCTAACTTTTCTGTTTACAAACCTTTAGACCAGGGGTCCCCAAACTTTTTGACTCGGGGGCCGCATTGGGTTAAAAAAATTTGGCCGGGGGCATATATATATATATATATATATATATATATATATATATATATATATATATATATATATATATATATATATATATATATATATATATATATATATATATTAGGGCTGCAACTAACGATTCATGTGATAATCGATTAATCTGTCGATTATTACTTCGATTAATAATCTGATAAAAGAGACAAACTACATTTCTATCCTATCCAGTATTTTATTTTAAAAAAAACAGCATACTGGCACCATACTTATTTTGATTATTGTTTCTCAGCTGTTTGCAAATGTTGCAGTTTATAAATAAAGGTTTAGTAAAACATTTTTTTTTTTAAATAATACAAAAAACTAAAAAATAAAAAATAATTAAAAAAAATAAAATAAATAAAAAAACCTCTGCGCATGCGCATAGCATAGATCCAACGAATCGATGACTAAATTAATTATAATTAATAATCGATTTTAATCGATTTAATCGATTAGTTGTTGGAGCCCTAATATATATATATATATATATATATATATATATATATATATATATATATATATATATATATATATATATATATATATATATATATATATATATATATATATATATATATATATATACATATGCACATTTTGACTCGGGGGGGCCAAATTTTGAGGAAAAAAATGTGTCTGGGGGCCAGTATATACATATATATGTATATATATATATATATATATATATATATATATATATATATATATATATATATATACATATATATGTATATATATATATATATAAAAATATATCCATATATATATATATATATATATATATATATATATATATATATATATATATATATATATATATATCCATATATATATATATATATATATATATATATATATATATATATATATATATATATATATATATATATATATATATATATATATATATATATATACATATATATATATGTATATATATACATATATATACATATATATATATATATATATATATATATATATATATATATATATATATATATATATATATATATATATATATATATATATATATATATATATATATATATATATGTGTATATATACATATATACTTTGTCTTTATAATCCGTTTTGTCATTTAACATCAATTAACATTGATGTTCATCAACATTTAACATTGACACGTTATCGATGGGAAAATTCATTTTTAGACAATATGAAGAGTAACAAGTGGTAGAAAATGGATTAGAAAGGAAAGATTTTTTAAAAAAAAACAAAAACTTTTTTTTTTTTTTTAACTTGGGACTTCCTGTGGGCCGGATTTTGGATGCTGGGGGGCCAGATACGGCCCGCGGGCCGTAGTTTGGGGACCCCTGCTTTAGACCGTGCCAAATATGCTTCTATGTGGCATTCTCTGGATGAGCTTCAAGAGGTAGTCACCTGAAATGGTTTTCACTTCACAGGTGTGCTTGAAGCTCATCCAGAGAATGCCAAGAGTGTGCAAAGCAGTAATCGGAGCAAAGCGTGGCTATTTTTGAATAAACTAGAATATGAAACCTGTTTTCAGTTATTTTAACTTTTTTTGTTGAGTACATAACTCCACATATGTTCATTCATAGTTTTGATGTGACAATCTACAATGTAAATAGTCATGAAAATAAAGAAAAGGCATTGAATGAGAAGGTGTGTCCAAACTTTTGGCCTGCCAGCCATCCCTGTGCTTCAGTGCCTTTTCCTAGCGGGACTTGCCTTTTGTTCATTTTTGTTTTAGACTTACACTTAGACTTCCTTTTATTGTCATTCAAATTTGAACTTTTGCAGTACAGATAAGAACGACATTTTGTTGCATTAGCTCATGGTAGTGCAGGATAAAAGAGCAATAAGGTGCTGATATAAATAAATAGATTACTGTACGGATAAATATATTGCACTTTTGCATACGCATTACATACCTTTTTACCTGCATGCTGTCTCCCGCTGTGCTCTGCATATCGGGATCACGACA
>NC_084742.1:62643510-62773510 GCF_033978785.1 Entelurus aequoreus | reverse complement strand
TCCACGTCTGCACTCACACACCTGCCGTTAATCATGTCGGTATTATTTAAGCTTTCAGTTGCCAGGCAGTCTGTCTGGCGACATTTACCTCTGCTCACTTCATGCCAAGATTACCCTCTGCTACCTTTTATTCCAAGCCATTGTTCCATGCACGTTTTTCATGCCACAGTAAGTGTTGTATATTTCATGTTCATAATTTTTGCCTTTGTGCTAGTCTTTTGTTTTCATGAGCCAAGTTTGTACTTCCGCCCTTGTGCGCGCTTTTCGTTTGTTCCTTTTGTTAGCGTTTAAATAAGTATGTCCTTACCTTCACGCCTTGCCCGCTCCAACTTTCCTTTGCATTCCGGGAAAACAAACCATCCCATAGTCCCCGTCTTGACAGAGTCGATAAACTTCTTCTATTCCTCCATCTTCTTGTTAGGGGGAATTCATCCTTTTTTAATATAAAGTAGCATACATTTCTAACGTATATCTGTCAGTAGACTCACTACGGAAACGATAAAAACTACCGGGTGTAGACCACAAGGACGTGTTTTAAATGTAGAAAAAAAATCCTAACATGACTTTATAATCCGACGCGCCTTTTGTATGAAAAAATACAGTAAACTCTCTAATCCCTTCACTCGGTACCAGTAGATTTCCTGATGGTTCACCCTTCCAGTTGAGTGCATCTCCTCTGCTTTGGCTCCACTCCCCTGTGGCTCAGTCCTGGCGTTACTGTCAAGTTGTATTGGTTACTTCCCCACACCTTCTGTGTGCGATTTCTGTTCCTCATAACCTTAATTTGTCACTCCTTTTTGAGTGCTCTTTTTGTTATTACCGTATTTTTCGGACTATAAGGCATTTAAAATCCTTTCATTTTCTCGAAAATCGACAGTTCGCCTTATAACCTAGAAGCAATTTTATTTGGTACATGGTGTAATGATAAGTGTGACCCAGTAGATGGTAGTCACACATAAGCGATGCGTGTAGACTGCAATATGACGCCAGTAAAAAACACCAAAACTTTAAATGTTCCTTTGAAAATATAGAACATTACACACGGCACTTAAAAACCGGTCAAAAGGTTTTAGTATGACGTTGAAGCCGCACCGCCTGATGGATTGTCGGCACATTACGGCTACCGTAGTCAGAGATAAAAGTATTATTATGGTGTGTGTATAAGGTAAGACATATTATCTGGCGTTTTGATTTGCAATATTATGCAAAACCCACGTTTCTTACCTTCTGGTACCTGCTGATGTGTATTTGGGATCTGCATAAGTCCTGAAAATTTGCGTCCGTCCACCATTATTGTCTGTGCCGACTCAAAAATACAGTAAGCTCTCTAGTCCCTTCACTCGGTACCAGTAGATTTCCTGATGGTTCACCCTTCCAGTTGTGTACATCTCCTCTGCTTTGGCTCCACTCCCCTGTGGCTCAGTCCTGGCGTTACTGTCAAGTTGTATTGGTTACTTCCCCACACCTTCTGTGTGCGATTTCTGTTCCTCACAACCTTAAATGTGCATCCTTAGTTACTTTTTTCTCACTCCTTTTTGAGTGCTCTTTTTGTTATTACCGTATTTTTCGGACTATAAGGCATTAAAAATTATTTCATTTTCTCGAAAATCGACAGTTCGCCTTATAACCTAGAAGCAATTTTATTTGGTACATGGTGTAATGATAAGTGTGACCAGTAGATGGCAGTCACACATAAACGATGCGTGTAGACTGCAATATGACGCCAGTAAAAAACACAAACTTTAAATGTTCCTTTGAAAATATAGAACATTACACACGGCACTTAAAAACCTGTCAAAGGGTTTTAGTATGACGTTGAAGCCGCACCGCCTGATGGATTGTCGGCACATTACGGCTACCGTAGTCAGAGATACAAGTATTATTATGGTGTGTGTATAAGGTAAGACATATTATCTGGCGTTTTGATTTGCAATATTATGCAAAACCAACGTTTCTTACCTTCTGGTACCTGCTGATGTGTATTTGGGATCTGCATAAGTCCTGAAAATTTGCGTCCGTCCACCATTATTGTCCGTGCCGACTCAAAAATACAGTAAGTTCTCTAGTCCCTTCACTCGGTACCAGTAGGATTTCCTGATGGTTCACCCTTCCAGTTGAGTGCATCTCCTCCTCCTTCTGTGTGCGATTTCTGTTCCTCACAACCTTAAATGTGCATCCTTAGTTACTTTTTTCTCACTCCCTTTTGAGTGCTCTTTTTGTGGTTATTCTCAATTACGTTTCTGCTCTGCTAAGCCGATCGTGAGTCATGACACAATACAACATAGAAATAGTAACCTATTTTCCGCTCCAAACATTGACTAATGCCGCAGGTGCACTGGTGATGTTAGTCCTCTTAAATAGCCTGCCTTTTAGGAAATAAGAACGCTAAAATTACACGTGTCACCATGCGAGGCTATTAGGCAAGTGTTAAGTATGGGTTTTTTGGTCCTGCGTGATAAAAGGAAGTGCTCATCGCCAGGGAAACCGCCTTTTGTCCGCTTCTCCTATTCTCACGGTTGTGGATCAAAAGAAAGCGCAGCCCAAGATCAAAATGTTATTTTGTGTTCGCCCATCAGACGGATGCGCTCGGTTTTGTATTCAATGTCTTAAAAGCTTTTTTCTGATGGAAAGCATTTGAGAAAACCAGGATCTGCTAATGGGCAATATATTAGTTTGCATGAGACAGCCAAATGGACTTTGCTGTTTTATTTTCAGTGAAACAATAGAAAATATGTACTCATATAGTAGTACAGTTGGCACAGTACAGTAAACTGACAGTTAATATTTAAACATTTAACATGTGACATTTCTAACAATTTTGAACAGAAATAATTCATGCACATTCAGGTAAATTTGTCAAAATTACAATTAAAAATTAAAGCTGCAAGCGGCGTTGGTCGGGCCCGCGTATTTGGCAGGTGCTAGTTGCTGAAGGCTGTCAATCTATGAAATGTAGGTCTAAGTGAGACCTACATAGAGGTTTTTGTTTCATGTCTCTAAGACGTTCCTACCGGAAGTTACAAGCAGTTTTGTCTGTATTTTATTCCTAGGGGGCGCTAGAGCGCAATTTTGAGTTTGGGGTTGTTGTTTTTTTTATTAGATCGCAATTTCCGCCAGTCCTGATGTGTGTAAAAAGTTTGGTGAGTTTTGAAGTATTTTAAGGGGGTCAAATTACAGCTCAAAGAGGCAAAAATGAGTGTTTTTATGAAACTTTTGTTTTGAAGGGGTGATTGCCAACTTCCTGTTGATGTTTGCTGAAGGATGTCAGTGTATGAAATCTAGCTCAAAGTCAGACCTACATAGAGGTTTTTAGTTGCATGTCTCTAAGATATTCGTACTGGGAGTTAGGGGAAGTGTTGTCTGTGTTTTTTTCCTAGGGGGCGCTAGAGCGCAGTTTTGATTTTTGAGGTTTGGTTTTTCCACTAAAGAGTTTTGTTCGCGTTTTTTGATGTGTGTGTAAAATTTGGTGAGTTTTGAAGCATGTTAAGGGGGGAAAAGTAGTGCGCCAAGCTGCGGAAGAATAATAAGAAAGAAAGAAAGAATAATTAAAGCTGCAAGCAGCGTTGGTCGGGCCCGCATATTTGGCAGGTGCTAGTTGCTGAAGGATGTCAATCTATGAAATGTAGGTCTAAGTGAGACCTGCATAGAGGTTTTTGTTTCATGTCTCTAAGATGTTCCTACCGGAAGTTACAAGCAGTTTTGTCTGTATTTTCCTCCGAGGAGCAGTTTTGTCTGTGTTTTATTCCTAGGGGGCGCAAGAGCGCAATTTTGAGTTTTGGGGTTCGTTTTTTTAATTAGATCGCAATTTCCGCCAGTCCTGATGTGTGTAAAAAGTTTGGTGAGTTTTGAAGTATTTTAAGGGGGTCAAATTACAGCTCAAAGAGGCAAAAATTTGTGTTTTTATGAAACGTTTGTTTTGAAGGGGTGATTGCCAACTTCCTGTTGATTTTTGCTGAAGGATGTCAGTGTATGAAATCTAGCTCAAAGTCAGACCTACATAGAGGTTTTTAGTTGCATGTCTCTAAGATATTCGTACTGGGAGTTAGAGGAAGTGTTGTCTGTGTTTTTTCCCTAGGGGGCGCTAGAGCGCAGTTTTGATTTTTGGGGTTTGGTTTTTCCACTAAAGAGTTTTGTTCGCGTTTTTTGATGTGTGTGTAAAATTTGGTGAGTTTTGAAGCATGTTAAAGGGGGGAAAGTAGTGCGCAAAGCTGCGGAAGAATAATAAGAAAGAAAGAAAGAATAATTAAAGCTGCAAGCAGCGTTGGTCGGGCCCGCATATTTGGCAGGTGCTAGTTGCTGAAGGATGTCAATCTATGAAATGTAGGTCTAAGTGAGACCTGCATAGAGGTTTTTGTTTCATGTCTCTAAGATGTTCCTACCGGAAGTTACAAGCAGTTTTGTCTGTATTTTCCTCCGAGGAGCAGTTTTGTCTGTGTTTTATTCCTAGGGGGCGCAAGAGCGCAATTTTGAGTTTTGGGGTTCGTTTTTTTAATTAGATCGCAATTTCCGCCAGTCCTGATGTGTGTAAAAAGTTTGGTGAGTTTTGAAGTATTTTAAGGGGGTCAAATTACAGCTCAAAGAGGCAAAAATGAGTGTTTTTATGAAACTTTTGTTTTGAAGGGGTGATTGCCAACTTCCTGTTGATGTTTGCTGAAGGATGTCAGTGTATGAAATCTACCTCTAAGTCAGACCTACATAGAGGTTTTTGTTGCATGTCTCTACGATATTCGTACTGGGAGTTAGAGGAAGTGTTGTCTGTGTTTTTTCCCTAGGGGGCGCTAGAGCGCAGTTTTGATTTTTGGGGTTTGGTTTTTCCACTAAAGAGTTTTGTTCGCGTTTTTTGATGTGTGTGTAAAATTTGGTGAGTTTTGAAGCATGTTAAGGGGGGGAAAGTAGTGCGCAAAGCTGCGGAAGAATAATAAGAAAGAAAGAAAGAATAATTAAAGCTGCAAGCAGCGTTGGTCGGGCCCGCGTATTTGGCAGGTGCTAGTTGCTGAAGGCTGTCAATCTATGAAATGTAGGTCTAAGTGAGACCTACATAGAGGTTTTTGTTTCATGTCTCTAAGACGTTCCTACCGGAAGTTACAAGCAGTTTTGTCTGTGTTTTCCTCCGAGGAGCAGTTTTGTCTGTGTTTTATTCCTAGGGGGCGCAAGAGCGCAATTTTGAGTTTTGGGGTTCATTTTTTTAATTAGATCGCAATTTCCGCCAGTCCTGATGTGTGTAAAAAGTTTGGTGAGTTTTGAAGTTTTTTAAGGGGGTCAAATTACAGCTCAAAGAGGCAAAAATGAGTGTTTTTATGAAACTTTTGTTTTGAAGGGGTGATTGCCAACTTCCTGTTGATGTTTGCTGAAGGATGTCAGTGTATGAAATCTAGCTCAAAGTCAGACCTACATAGAGGTTTTTAGTTGCATGTCTCTACGATATTCGTACTGGGAGTTAGAGGAAGTGTTGTCTGTGTTTTTTCCCTAGGGGGCGCTAGAGCGCAGTTTTGATTTTTGGGGTTTGGTTTTTCCACTAAAGAGTTTTGTTCACGTTTTTTGATGTGTGTGTAAAATTTGGTGAGTTTTGAAGCATGTTAAGGGGGGAAAAGTAGTGCGCCAAGCTGCGGAAGAATAATAAGAAAGAAAGAAAGAATAATTAAAGCTGCAAGCAGCGTTGGTCGGGCCCGCATATTTGGCAGGTGCTAGTTGCTGAAGGATGTCAATCTATGAAATGTAGGTCTAAGTGAGACCTACATAGAGGTTTTTGTTTCATGTCTCTAAGACGTTCCTACCGGAAGTTACAAGCAGTTTTGTCTGTGTTTTCCTCCGAGGAGCAGTTTTGTCTGTGTTTTATTCCTAGGGGGCGCAAGAGCGCAATTTTGAGTTTTGGGGTTCGTTTTTTGAATTAGATCGCAATTTCCGCCAGTCCTGATGTGTGTAAAAAGTTTGGTGAGTTTTGAAGTATTTTAAGGGGGTCAAATTACAGCTCAAAGAGGCAAAAATGAGTGTTTTTATGAAACTTTTGTTTTGAAGGGGTGATTGCCAACTTCTTGTTGATGTTTGCTGAAGGATGTCAGTGTATGAAATCTAGCTCTAAGTCAGACCTACATAGAGGTTTTTAGTTGCATGTCTCTACAATATTCGTACTGGGAGTTAGAGGAAGTGTTGTCTGTGTTTTTTTCCTAGGGGGCGCTAGAGCGCAGTTTTGATTTTTGGGGTTTGGTTTTTCCACTAAAGAGTTTTGTTCGCGTTTTTTGATGTGTGTGTAAAATTTGGTGAGTTTTGAAGCATGTTAAGGGGGGGAAAGTAGTGCGCAAAGCTGCGGAAGAATAATAACAAAGAAAGAAAGAATAATTAAAGCTGCAAGCAGCGTTGGTCGGGCCCGCATATTTGGCAGGTGCTAGTTGCTGAAGGATGTCAATCTATGAAATGTAGGTCTAAGTGAGACCTACATAGAGGTTTTTGTTTCATGTCTCTAAGACGTTCCTACCGGAAGTTACAAGCAGTTTTGTCTGTGTTTTCCTCCGAGGAGCAGTTTTGTCTGTGTTTTATTCCTAGGGGGCGCTAGAGCGCAATTTTGAGTTTTGGGTTGTTTTTTTTTAAATTAGATCGCAATTTCTGCCAGTCCTGATGTGTGTAAAAAGTTTGGTGAGTTTTGAAGTATTTTAAGGGGGTCAAATTACAGCTCAAAGAGGCAAAAATTAGTGTTTTTATGAAACTTTTGTTTTGAAGGGGTGATTGCCAACTTCCTGTTGATTTTTGCTGAAGGATGTCAGTGTATGAAATCTAGCTCAAAGTCAGACCTACATAGAGGTTTTTAGTTGCATGTCTCTAAGATATTCGTACTGGGAGTTAGAGGAAGTGTTGTCTGTGTTTTTTTCCTAGGGGGCGCTAGAGCACAGTTTTGATTTTTGGGGTTTGGTTTTTCCACCAAAGAGTTTTGTTCGCGTTTTTTGATGTGTGTGTAAAATTTGGTGAGTTTTGAAGCATGTTAAGGGGGGAAAAGTAGTGCGCAAAGCTGCGGAAGAATAATAAGAAAGAAAGAATGATAATAATAAAACCTTACAATTTCAATAGAGTCCTTGTTGCCTTTCCATTAGGAACAATACATTTGTTTTTTCGTATAAGTTTGCTGGTTTCAATAAATGTAATGCCGAGCGCATATCATGATGTCAAGATAATGGCACTAGCATTTACTTCATTTAAGAATATTTTTCAACATATTGAGCAAAAAGGTCTGTTTTTTTTTTTTCTACCAAGAAAAGTGCACTTGTTATTAGTATAGAAAATACTTATTATAGTATATATAGTATAGAATATATTTATTCTAAGGTATTTTTGGTTTCTTTGAGGTTAGCTAATTTGACTTGTTTTGGAAAGTCTTGACAAGGCAAATGTTCTTGTTCTATTGGCAGATCATTTTGCTTAGTTCAAATAGAATACCCCTAATTTTTGTGTTATTTAGGGCCCGCACGGCCCATTGTAAAAGGAATCCCAAAGGGAGTCCTTTTGCAATGGGACGAAAAGGACCTATTGTTATTGTAAGGTTTATTATTATTATACTGGCCGCCTCTTCGAGCTGCAATTTGACCCAGTTAACATGCTTCAAAACTCACCATATTTGACACACACATCAGGACCTGCAAAAATTGCCATCTAATAAAAAACCAAACCCCAAAACTCAAAATTGCGCTCTAGCGCCCCCTAGGAAAAAACAAAAACAAACTGCCTGTAACTCCCACTAGGAAGGTCGTAGAGACATGAAACAAAAACCTCTATTTAGGTCTGACTTAGACCTACATTTCATAATTTAACATTCTCGGGGAAAAACCAACAGGAAGTTGGCAATTTCCCCTTCAAGACAAAAGTTTACTAAAAACACTAATTTTTGCCTCTTTGAGCTGTAATTTGACCCTCTTAAAATACTTCAAAACTCACCAAACTTTTCACACACATCAGGACTGGTGGAAATTGCGATCTAATAAAAAAAAAAATTAACCCCAAAACTCAAAATTGCGCTCTAGCACAATTTTTGAATAAAACAGAGACAAAACTGCTCCTCAGAGGAAAACACAGACAAAACTGCTTAGAGACATGAAACAAAAACCTCTATGTAGGTCTCACTTAGACCTACATTTCATAGATTAACATCCTTCAGCAAAAATCAACAGGATGTTTGATATCCCCCCTTCAAAACAAAATTTTTGTAAAAAGCGGTCACCAAACATCAAACATTATCTCCTCTGAGCGCGTTTGTCGTTTCGGCTTCAAACTACTACAGGAGAGAGATTTAACCCTTCTGATTGACGGATACTCAAAGAGTTTTGATAAGTGCTATGGTTTTGATTTTACGAGCCTTCAAAGAAAAGAACCACTGTGCCGCAGCACCTAGGAAAAAAACACAGACACAACTTCCTCTAACTCCCAGTACGAATATCGTAGAGACATGAAACAAAAACCTCTATGTAGGTCTGACTTAGAGCTAGATTTCATACACTGACATCCTTCAGCAAACATCAACAGGAAGTTGGCAATCACCCCTTCAAAACAAAAGTTTCATAAAAACACTAATTTTTGCCTCTTTGAGCTGTAATTTGACCCCCTTAAAATACTTCAAAACTCACCAAACTTTTCACACACATCAGGACTGGCGGAAATTGCGATCCAATTAAAAAAAACGAACCCCAAAACTCAAAATTGCGCTCTTGCGCCCCCTAGGAATAAAACACAGACAAAACTGCTCCTCGGAGGAAAACACAGACAAAACTGCTTGTAACTTCCAGTAGGAACGTCTTAGAGACATGAAACAAAAACCTCTATGTACATCCTTCAGCAACTAGCACCTGCCAAATATGTGGGCCTGACCAATGCTGCTTGCAGCTTTAATTTTTCTTGTTTTTGAACACTGACTTTTTGCAGTGTAGCTGCCATTATGATGTGCACTCATGTTTTCTAATGACCGGAAGTCTTCAACTATACGAAGTCTTTCAATGCTTGGAATCTGCATCATATACTAGTTGCTGTGGTCATCTAATTACTTACTATGGTCATCTAATTACCGTATTTTTCGGACTATAAATCGCAGTTTTTTTCGTAGTTTGGCCGGGGGTGCGACTTATACTCAGGCGCGACTTATGTGTGAAATTATTAACACATTAGCATAAAATATCAAATAATATTATTTAGCTCATTCACGTAAGAGACTAGACGTATAAGATTTCATGGGATTTAGCGATTAGGAGTGACAGATTGTTTGGTAAACGTATAGCATGTTCTATATGTTATAGTTATTTGAATGACTCTTACCATAATATGTTACGTTAACATACCAGGCACCTTCTCAGTTGGTTATTAATGCCTCATATAACGTACACTTATTCAGCCTGTTGTTCACTATTCTTTATTTATTAGGGACCGCAATGTCCCTTTGGGACAGAGGACCCTATTGAAATTGCAAGGTTTTATCATTATTATTCTTTATTATTATTCCGCAGCTTTGAGCTGTAATTTGACCCCTTAACATACTTCAAAACTCACCAAATTTGACACATACATCAGTACTGCCGAACAAAGCGATTTAATTAAAAAAAAAACAACCTCAAAACTCAAAATTGCGCTCTAGCGCCCCCTAGGAAGAAAACAAAGACACAACTGCCTGTAACTTCCAGGAGAAATGTCGTAGAGACATGAAACAAAAACCTCCATGTAGGTCTCACTTAGACCTAGATTTCATACACTGACATTATTCAGCAAAAATCAACAGGAAGTTTGCAATTCCCCCTTCAAAACAAAAGTTTTGTAAAAACCGGTCACCTTTTTTCAAACATTATCTCCTCTGACTGAGCGCGTTTGTCGTGTCGGCTTCAAACTAGCACAGGAGTGAGATTGAACCCTTCTGATTACAAGTTGACGAAAGAGTTTTAATTACTGCTCCGGTTTGGATTTTATGCGCCGTCAAAGTTGGTCCCGTCCATCGCTGCTTGCAGCTTTAATTTTAAATTGCCTTTCAAATGTCTATTCTTGGTGTTGGGTTTTATCAAATACATTTCCCCAAAAAATGCGACTTATACTCCAGTGCAACTTATATAAGTTTTCCCCTTCTTTATTATGCATTTTCGGCCGGTGCGACTTATACTACGGAGCGACTTATACTCCGAAAATTATGGTAGTTACTATGGTCATCTAATTACTTACTATGGTCACTATGAGATATCTCAGATTGTAAGTGGGGGTTTTTTCACTATGTTTGTTGCATTTTGGTTGCGTTTCGGTTGTTTGTCAAATTAATGTCAATATTCAGTGTTTTATCATTCATAGTTAATATTGCAAATCCCACATTCTTTATTTTCATGTATATTCTGGGTGTCTCATTCAGTAAAAAAAAAAAATTCTAACTCCATTACGTTTGTTAAGGCGGTCTGTCATAATGTTTTTAGCTTTAATAATAATAATAATAATAGATTTTATTTGTAAAAAGCACTTTACGTTGAGCAAACAACCTCAAAGTGCCACAGTGTTAAAAAAATAAATAATAGTAATAATAATAATAATAATAATAAAAGATAATAAAAATAAATAACATATAAAACTACAAGCAGCCCAATAGCTAGAACCAACATGCATATCTATAAAAAGGCTTTTTTAAAAAGATGGGTTTTTAAGCCTTTTTTAAAAGCATCCACAGTCTGAGGTGCCCTCAGGTGGTCAGGGAGAGCGTTCCACAGACTGGGAGAAGCTTTCAATCATTACTGTGAGGTTTTGTATTAGTGTTCCTAAAAATAGATATACCGGCCCCCAGACACACTTTTTTTTTTATCTAAATCTGGCCCCCCCGAGTAAAATAATTGCCCAGGCCTGTTCTACGAGGATGCTTCTACACACGCTTTGAAGTCAGGGACAGCCCTACAAAAAAAAAAGTAAGTCATCCACACTTGAAAAAAAACCTTCACATTGTCCTCACGCCATGATGCAACTCTTCATTTATTTTGATAAAATACAACAAATTATATTGCAAATGTTCACTTTGAGTCGTTACAAAAGGTATCACAAACTGTACACGCCATGACAGGAGTTATATATGCAAACAATGAAGGGTTCAAACCACCTTTACAGAACGCGTGTAAATAATATTTGTTTGAGTAACCACCAAAACAATAGAAATACATTGTTATGGGTCTACTTCCATGAGTTACAACACTCTCACAAAATCTCTTTCCATGACATATACTGGAAGTATAAACATGTTTTTTAACATCTTTTCATCATTAGTTACATTTTCCTCAAATGAAAGGCATGCTATAAATTAAAAATATTTATTTTGACCATGAAGGGTTGTGCAGGGGATAAAGCATTGTTGTACGTTGTGCTTGTGCCAGTAGAATAATAACAGTACCGAGCCTTTGTTTTTGTTTTTCTTGAATATTTGCCACGTCGGCTTTTTATCACTGACATGACGTTAGTCGTTGATGCATTGAACACTCATATGGCTTAGTGCAGGGGTGTCCAAAGGGCGGCCCGTGGGCCATTTGCGGCCCGCAGCTAATTGTTTACCGGCCCGCCACACATTCTGGAAATGCTATTGCAAAAAATGAACATTAAAAAAAGTGGAATGTACGTAGCCCCTAAAGGGACATGGGAATTATTTTTTTTTAGACATGTATCTCGTGCGCACGAGAAAGTATCTCGTGGCCACGAGAAACTTTAAAAAAAAAAAAAAAAAAAAAATTAATAAAAAGTTTCTCGGGACTAACTGGCACACTGCGCTTCGCAGCAGGTCCGCAAGCCACGCCCACCCCCCACAGCCACAGAAGAGGAAAACTGTCCTTTCCCGGGCATGATAAAGTCTTAAATAATGTCAAACACGTAGCGTTACAATAACCAGGAAGATAAAGTGTTTGTCACACACCTACTAATCAAGCATTCACATTTTGCCACAACACACATGGGGGAAAGTCCTAGTTGGAAATACAGCCAAATTAACTCCTAAACTGCCATTTTAACACACACCTCAAACCATGAGCACGCATCCAATGCTTTCTCGTGCGCACGAGAAACTTTTTATTAAAAAAATAAATAATAATAATAATATTTTTTTTTATTTATTTTTTTAATAAAAAGTTTCTCGTGGCCACGAGAAAGTTTCTCGTGGCCACAAGATACTTTCTCATGCGCACGAGATTCATGTCTAAAAAAAAAAAAAATCCCATGTCCCTTTAGGGCAGGGGTCACCAACCTTTTTGAAACCAAGAGCTGCTTCTTGGGTCCTGATTAATGCGAAGGGCTACCAGTTTGATACACACTTAAATAAATTGCCAGAAATAGCCAATTTGCTCAATTTACCTTTAACTCTATGTTATTATTAATAATTAATGATATTTACATTTAATTGAACGGTTTAAAAGAGGAGAAAACACGAAAAAAAATGACAATTAAATTTTGAAACGTAGTTTATCTTTAATTTCGACTCTTTAAAATTCAAAATTCAACCGAAAAAAAGAAGAGAAAAACTAGCTCATTCGAATCTTTTTGAAAAAATTAAAAAAATTATTTATGGAACATCATTAGTAATTTTTCCTGATTAAGATTAATTTTAGAATTTTGATGACATGTTTTAAATAGGTTAAAATCCAATCTGCACTTTGTTAGAATATAGAACAAATTGGACCAAGCTATATTTATAACAAAGACGAATCATTATTTCTTCCAGAACAAAAATTAAAAAAAAAAATTCAAAAGACCTTGAAATAAGATTTAAATTTGATTCTACACATTTTCTAGATTTGCCAGAATAAATTTTTTTGAATTTTAATCATAATAAGTTTGAAGAAATATTTCACAAATATTCTTCGTCAAAAAAACAGAAGCTAAAATGAAGAATGAAATTAAAATGTATTTATTATTCTTTACAATAAAAAAATTTTTTTTTACTTGAACATTGATTTAAATTGTCAGGAAAGAAGAGGAAGGAATTTAAAAGGTAAAAAGGTATAAGTGTTTAAAAATCCTAATATCATTTTTAAGGTTGTATTTTGTCTCTAAAATTGTCTTTCTGAAAGTTATAAGAAGCAAAGTAAAAAAAATATTTATTTTCTTGGATTTTCTAATTCTATTTGAGTTTTGTCTCTCTTAGAATTAAAAATGTCGGGCAAAGCGAGACCAGCTTGCTAGTAAATTAATAAAATTTAAAAAATAGAGGCAGCTCACTGGTAAGTGCTGCTATTTGAGCTATTTTTAGAACAGGCCAGCGGGCTACTCATCTGGTCCTAACGGGCTACCTGGTGCCCGCGGGCACCGCGTTGGTGACCCCTGCTTTAGGGGCTCCGTAGGAATGAGGTGAAATCTAACGAGAAAAAGTTGCAATGTTGACACAAAAGCTGCCATGCAGGCTGTTTTTTTTTTTTTGTCTTTCTTTCTTTTTCTTTTTTTTGCCATTGCTCAAAAAAAAAAATAATGACCAAAAAAATCCATGTTATAATTAATTATTTTCAAAGCTCCAATTAGTTCAAACTTGAAAATGTTTTATGTGGTAAATATTGCATATATTGTGTAGTTGCCATATAAAAACAAAGTTTTCTTTGACAAAAGAGCATAAAACAAACAAAATAATAGTTCAAATGTAAAATCGACGGATATGTCTGAAGTAAAGAAAAAATAATAATAATAAAAATGTATCACTTTATGAGTGGGGCACCTTTTGGATCCCAAATATATTTAGTGGTATTTTATTTATCTTTTCACTGTGATGACTCAAAAATATTAAAAGAATTAAAATCAATGGTGTCCTGCATTATTTATATTTTAGGGCTCTAATTACTAAATACTGCATATTTCAGTTTTACTATAAAAAACAAAGTTGTTTTTGACAGAAAAGCCATAAAACCTTTTTTTTTTAAGTTGATATAGAGATTTACTGTACGCGTTAAATAAAAAATAATAATACAAATTATACTTATTTTTAACATTTTAATAACTGAGACCCTTTATGGTCCCCTGGACCCCTAAAGATAAAATAAATACAAAAAATCCATATATTTTGTTATGGTTTGAAAATGAAAAATATCAAAATGGCCCCCACATGCTTTAATTTTTCCGTTTGCGGCCCTCAGTGGAAAAAGATTGGACACCCCTGGCTTAGTGGGAAAGTATACATTTTCTCTTTGCATCTTTTAAGCCGCCTGCGCAAAAGTACATCAACATGGCTACGTATATGGTTTTGTACATTGGTCACCCAACATTCTGAGATAGAATTGTGATGACGGTTTTGCTCGTTGGAAACCAAAACCCGGTTAAGATTTTAAAAAATGTGACCTCGGAGGAAGATGTAACTCTGTCATCTACAAAAGCCAAAACCAGTGAAGTTGTGTAAATCTTAAATAAAAACAGAATACAATGAATTGCAAATAATTTTTTAACGTATATTCAATTAAATAGACTGCAAAGACAAGATGTTTAATGTTCAAACTGAGAAACTTCTTTTCTTTTGCAAATAATCATTAACTTAGAAATTAATGGCAGATGTGTAAGTTACCCATGTCTTGGGCACTAATACACCCCCATACCATCACACATGCTGGCTTTTACACTTTGCCCCTAGAACAGTCCGGATGGTTCTTTTCCTCTTTGGTCCGGAGGACACGACGTCCACAGTTTCCAAAAACAATTTGAAATGTGGACTCGTCAGACCACAGAACACTTTTCCACTTTGCATCAGTCCATCTTAGATGAGCTCGGGGCCCAGCGAAGCCGGCGGCGTTTCTGGGTGTTGTTGATAAATGGCTTTCGCTTTGCATAGTAGAGTTTTAACTTCGCACTTACAGATGTAGCGACCAACTGTAGTTACTGACAGTGGTTTTCTGAAGTGTTCCTGAGCCCATGTGGTGATATCCTTTACACGCTGATGTGGCTTTTTGATGCAGTACCGCCTGAGGGATCGAAGGTCACGGGCATTTGATGTTGGTTTTCAGGCTTTTCGCTTACATGCAGTGATTTCTCCAGATTCTCTGAACCTTTTGATGATATTACGGAGCGTAGATGGGGAAATCCCTAAATTCCTTGCAATAGCTGGTTGAGAAATGTTGTTCTTAAACTGTTGGACAATTTACTCACGCGTTTGTTGACAAAGTGGTGACCCTCGCCCCATCCTTGTTTGTGAACGACTGAGCATTTCATGGAATCTACTTTTATACCCAATCATGGCACCCACCTGTTCCCAATTAGCCTGTTTGCCACTTGTGCCAGCTTTTTTGAAAGATGCCGCAGGCATGAAATTCCAAATGAGCTAATATTTGCCAAAAAAAACAAAGTTTACCAGTTCGAACGTTAAATATCTTTTCTTTGCAGTCTATTCAATTGAATATAAGTTGAAAAGGATTTGCAAATCATTGTATTCTGTTTTTATTTACCATTTACACAACGTGACAACTTCACTGTGAAGCTAGCAAGTTAGCTCCATGGATCACTGTGCAAAATATGAGAGAAAAAGTATAAGAGTTGGTATGCTAATTACCTGCAAAGTTAATAAAGGACCCCTTGGCACGTCTGAACTACCCGATTGTCTTCAGCCTTACCGGTGATTTAAATACTATTTAATTGAATTAAAACCAGAATTTAATTACTGTAGATACAGGTTTTGGATAATGGACAAATACAGAAGAAACAAATTGAGCAATAATCAATTTTTTCGTGACAAATAACAAAACAAACAGAATCGATGTCTTTTGTTTTGTTCTTGTTAGGGTAACTACAGCGAGTTAGAGCACAAAATGGCACATGATTTCGCAATGCATTGTGGGGGATGGGTAGCCTTTGTTACTGGACTAAGTTTTTGTTTACGTGGCTGTTTATCAACTGTGAGCGAGCAACAAACTGGATTAAAATGGATCGTACGAAAGACAAAAAATGGAGGGACTGCAGAGAAACAAACTGGGCCCTGTTCCAAAGGCTCGCCACCTTTAGAAAAAAAAAAGATTCGATCTATATGAGCACGTCCAATAGACGGGATTTGAGCAAGCTGCTAAACATGTCCTGTATTTTAATCGTTAACCGAGTCAGTTTTTATACAGGCCAAACAGGTTCACGCGCAAACTAACTCTGGATGTGCGCAAAACCTCGGAATTTTACATCAGAAAGAGGTAAGTCAACAGGACTTGTCATTGTGTGTCGTCTCCCGGGCAAACTTATTGCAAACTAAATATATTTCAGGTCTGAAATACATTTGTGGGGGGAGATGTGGCCAGAGTGCTTGCAGGAGCAAAGATCACCGCCGCTGTCCATGGTGCTGACGGCGAGACACGGCTGGCAGGTGATTAGATTTCACAGGTGGTACGTGTTAATCAGAGGTGGGTAGTAACGTGCTACATTTACTCCGTTACATCTACTTGAGTAACTTTTGGGATAAATTGTACTTCTAAGAGTACTTTTAATGCAACATACTTTTACTTTTACTTGAGTATATTTATAGAGAAGAAACGCTACTTTTACTCCGCTCCATTTATCTACATTCAGCTCGCTACTCGCTACTGATTTTTATCCATCTGTTAATGCACGCTTTGTTTGTTTTGGTTTGTCAGACAGACCTTCAAAGTAGGATCTATCGCATGCCTGCGTTTCACCAATCAAATGCAGTCACTGGTGACGTTTGACTCCGTTTCACCAATCAAATGCAGTCACTGGTGACGTTTGACTCCGTTTCACCAATCAAATGCAGTCACTGGTGACGTTTGACTCCGTTTCACCAATCAAATGCAGTCACTGGTGACGTTTGACTCCGTTTCACCAATCAAATGCAGTCACTGGTGACGTTTGACTCCGTTTCACCAATCAAACGCAGTCACTGGTGACGTTTGACTCCGCTTCACCAATCAAACGCAGTCACTGGTGACGTTTGACTCCGTTTCACCAATCAAACGCAGTCACTGGTGACGTTTGACTCTGCTTCACCAATCAAACGCAGTCACTGGTGACGTTTGACTCCGTTTCACCAATCAAACACAGTCACTGGTGACGTTTGACTCCGTTTCACCAATCAAATGCAGTCACTGGTGACGTTTGACTCCGTTTCACCAATCAAATGCAGTCACTGGTGACGTTTGACTCCGTTTCACCAATCAAATGCAGTCACTGGTGACGTTTGACTCCGTTTCACCAATCAAATGCAGTCACTGGTGACGTTTGACTCCGTTTCACCAATCAAACGCAGTCACTGGTGACGTTTGACTCCGCTTCACCAATCAAACGCAGTCACTGGTGACGTTTGACTCCGTTTCACCAATCAAATACAGTCACTGGTGACGTTTGACTCCGTTTCACCAATCAAATGCAGTCACTGGTGACGTTTGACTCCGTTTCACCAATCAAATGCAGTCACTGGTGACGTTTGACTCCGTTTCACCAATCAAATGCGAACACTGGTGACGTTTGACTCCGTTTCACCAATCAAACGCAGTCACTGGTGACGTTTGACTCTGCTTCACCAATCAAACGCAGTCACTGGTGACGTTTGACTCCGTTTCACCAATCAAATGCAGTCACTGGTGACGTTTGACTCCGTTTCACCAATCAAATACAGTCACTGGTGACGTTTGACTCCGTTTCACCAATCAAATGCAGTCACTGGTGACGTTTGACTCCGTTTCACCAATCAAATGCAGTCACTGGTGACGTTTGACTCCGTTTCACCAATCAAATGCAGTCACTGGTGACGTTTGACTCCGTTTCACCAATCAAACGCAGTCACTGGTGACGTTTGACTCCGTTTCACCAACCAAACGCAGTCACTGGTGACGTTTGACTCCGTTTCACCAACCAAACGCAGTCACTGGTGACGTTTGACTCCGTTTCACCGATCAAACGCAGTCACTGGTGACGTTTGACTCCGTTTCACCAATCAAACAGAGCCAGGCGTTCACATGATTAACTGCACATAAAGCTTCAGCGGCAAGCAACAAGCTTAAGCTTACATGAACTCAACGTCAAATTTGAGGAAGCACATGGCAGTAAGTAACGTTAGTAGATATTTTGGCTGTCACCGTAGGCTGATGTTAGCTTCCCTGCTATGAATCACTGTCAAATGTACATCGTGTGGGGACATTTATTAACGCACTGCAGCCTCATAGACACACACACACACACACACACACACACACACACACACACACACACACACACACACACACACACACACACACACACACACACACACACACACACACACACACACACACACACACACACACACACACACACACACACACACACACATGCATACAAACACCAATCAGAAGTGCACAGTGTGTTCCCAGGTGCAGCCCACACCTATCAGTTTATGGTTTGCGTAAAGGCTAACTTGTTATTTTCCTTTGTAATCTCTGCCTACTGAGCCTATGGTGCAGTTAAGTTATTGTGGCTCAATTTGCCTTCATTTTTTTTATGTTAATGTACTATTATTTAATATATATTATTGTTTTAGTTGCTTAAGAGATATTCCTGGCTCTGAATTTGCTCATTGCTATTTTTATGTTTTTGTGCATTATTTGTTTCCGTCATCATTAAACGAACAGGTTACTCATCGGTTACTCAGTACTTGAGTAGTTTTTTCACAACATACTTTTTACTTTTACTCAAGTAAATATTTGGGTGACTACTCCTTACTTTTACTTGAGTAATATATCTCTAAAATAACAGTACTTGAGTACAATTTCTGGCTACTCTACCCACCTCTGGTGTTAATCTAATCATCTGTTGTCTTTAACAGTGAGTGAGAAGTTTGGAGCGAGACTGGAAAGTCCTGGAGAAAGCGTACCATTTGATGGTTGTGTTGAAAAACATTAAATCTGTTGTCAACTCTGTACGCTTGGATACTTTGGCGTGCATATCCGTGGAACCGCAAGACAGCGACTTCTACAACATTAATGTAAGATATATTTAAAGTCTTCTCAATTATTGATCTATAAATCAGGGTATTGCTTTTTTCCCCAAATACTGTACGTTGTTTGTAACCCAAAGATAGCTTAGCTAACGCTAAAATCTTACTAAATGCTACGTGTGCAACAGAATAAAACATGCGTTCATTCAAACTTACCGGTGTGAAAATGCGGTGAACACACCAACATGTACCAGGTGATGGTGTTAAAAGTCATGTTTGATGGTCTCGACGCTGCTATCCATTGTCTCTTTATTAGCTCACTAACCCGACTTCCTTGGCTTTGCTTCTACGCTGGAAATGAGAAAAATGTCTCAAAATCTTTCTTATGTCCTGAAGCGATCATGAAAACCATGGTGGCAGTTACTGACGCCGCATGCTCGCGACATATTTGGTTCAAGAAAAAAACACAACTTTAGGACAGAGTCTCGCATCCAACTCAATGCTATTCCGATGCAGTAAAACCCATGATGCATTGCGTTCCCACGTCACATTTTCAAGCCCTACTGCATGATTACTTAGCTTAATGTTTGCCATAACGGTAGCCATCCTTATCGAACCTCTGCCGCAAAAGGCCCATGCACCATTACTACCATGAATTGATTAACGTGGACCCCAACTTAAACAAGTTGAAAAACTTATTCGGGTGTTACCATTTAGTGGTCAATTGTACGGAATATGTACTGTACTGTGCAATCTACTAATAAAAGTCTCAATCAATCAATCAAACGTCACCAGGGTTTTACAGAAGAGTTGGTGATATCTGACATTTTATTCTCTCATTGGCGACAGGACTGGGAATACGTTTTTCCGTAAATGTTCATATAAAGCACTTTAAAGGCCTACTGAAAGCCACTATTACCGACCACGCAGTCTGATAGTTTATATATCAATGATGAAATCTTAACATTGCAACACATGCCAATACGGCCGGGTTAACTTATAAAGTGAAATTTTAAATTTCCCGCGAAACTTCCGGTTGGAAACGTCTATTAAAATACAAATCCGTGATCCACAATAGAAAAAGGAGAGTGTGTGGAATCCAATGAGACCTTGTACCTAAGTTATGTTCATAGCGAAAAAAGATACACTCTCTAGTTTTTCACTCTAACGTTCCTCATCCACGAATCTCATTTTCAAGAGGATATAGTATCCGAGGTGGTTTAAAATACAAATCCGTGATCCACAATAGAAAAAGGAGAGTGTGTGGAATCCAATGAGACCTTGTACTTAAGTTACGGTCAGAGCGAAAAAAGATACACCCTGCACCGCCTCTCTAGTTCTTCACTCTAACGTTCCTCATCCACGAATCTTTCATCCTCGCTCAAATTAATGGGGTAATCGTCGCTTTCTCGGTCGGAATCTCTCTCGCTCCATTGTAAACAACGGGGAATTGTGAGGAATCCTAACTCCTGTGACGTCACGCTACTTCCGGTATAGGCAAGGCTTTTTTTTTTTATCAGCGACCAAAAGTTGCGAACTTTATCGTCGTTGTTCTATACCAGGGGTCACCAACCTTTTTGAAACCAAGAGCTACTTCTTGGGTACTGATTAATGCGAAGGGCTACCAGTTTGATACACACTTAAATAAATTGCCAGAAATAGCCAATTTGCTCAGTTTACCTTTAACTCTATGTTATTATTAATAATTAAGGATATTTACACTTAATTGAGAGGTTTGAAAGAGGAGAAAACACGAAAAAAATGACAATTAAATTTTGAAACATAGTTTATCTTCAATTTCGACTCTTTAAAATTCAAAATTCAACCGAAAGAAAGAAGAGAAAAACTAGCTAATTCGAATCTTTTTGAAAAAATAAAAAAAAGAATTTATTGAACATCATTAGTAATTTTTCCTGATTAAGATTAATTTTAGAATTTTGATGACATGTTTTAAATAGGTTAAAATCCAATCTACACTTTGGACCAAGCTATATTTCTAACAAAGACAAATCATTATTTCTTCTAGATTTTCCAGAACAAAAATTTTAAAAGAAATTCCAAAGACTTTGAAATAAGATTCAAATTTGATTCTACAGATTTTCTGGATTTGCCAGAATAATTTTTTTGAATTTTAATTATAATAAGTTTGAAGAAATATTTCACAAATATTCTTTGTCAAAAAAACAGAAGCTAAAATGAAGAATTAAATTAAAATTTATTTATTATTCTTTACAATAAAAAAAATAAATTTACTTGAACATTGATTTAAATTGTCAGGAAAGAAGAGGAAGGAATTTAAAAGGTAAAAAGGTATATGTGTTTAAAAATCCTAAAATCATTTTTAAGGTTGTATTTTTTTCTCTAAAATTGTCTTTCTGAAAGTTATAAGAAGCAAAGTAAAAAAAATTAATGAATTTATTTAAACAAGTGAAGACCAAGTCTTTAAAATATTTTCTTGGATTTTCAAATTCTATTTGAGTTTTGTCTCTTTTAGAATTAAAAATGTCGGGCAAAGCGAGACCAGCTAGCTAGTAAATTAATACAATTTAAAAAATAGAGGCAGCTCACTGGTAAGTGCTGCTATTTGAGCTATTTTTAGAACAGGCCAGCGGGCTACTCATCTGGTCCTTACGGGCGACCTGGTGCCCGCGGGCACCGCGTTGGTGACCCCTGTTCTATACTAAATCCTTTCAGCAAAAATATGGCAATATCGCGAAATGATCAAGTATAACACATATAATGCATCTGCTATCCCCGTTTGAATAAAAACATTTCATTTCAGTAGGCCTTTAATGTTCATTAATGGACATTTTACAAACCATTTTTGACAAAGCACATCCCTTTTTTGGGTCAATACGGAACCATTCCATTTTTCAATGAACCCCAACCTTAGAAGCCAGCAAGTTAGCATCCTGAGTCACTGTGTGAAATATGACACGTAAGGTTGTTCAAACCCACTAAAATGTAGTTTGTATCTGTAAAAGGAAACGCTTGATTGGATATGCTAGTGTTAGCATAACACACATGATCAGGATACCTGTTTGTACATTTTTCTTTACATGTAATATTCCCGTAGTGTTGTTTACTTTTGACTGGGGACGTACGATTCCAGTTTTCTGACTCACGGACACATTAATAAATCTGTTTTACCACCGAATTTGTACAGAATAATGTTACATCAAACCACAAAAGCATTACTTCACTTTGTTTGCTTCACCGTGATGGACGTTTGCAGAATAAACACAGTTTAATGGAGTAAGTAAAGTTAGTCATCTGTGAGCTTTGAGTGATTTCAATTAATTCCACTAAAATCACGCCCTGAAAAGACAGAAGTATACATAAGACTGTTATCTGTACTACTACTTTTACATACACTACCGTTCAAAAGTTTGGGGTCCTTATTTTGGAAGGAAAAGCACTGTACTTTTCAATGAAGATAACTTCAAACTAGTCTTAACTTTAAAGAAATACACTCTATACATTGCTAATGTGGTAAACGACTACCGTAATTTCCGGACTATAAGCCGCACCTGACTATAAGCCGCACCAGCTAAATTTAGGGGAAAATACAGATTGCTCCATATATAAGCCGCACCCGACTATAAGCCGCAGGGTTTTGATGTGTAATTACCGTAGTATATAGGGGTTCCTGTTACCACGGAGGGGATTGTTGGGACAGAGATGACTGTTTGGGAACACAAAGCGTCCCATTTATTAACAATAAATCTTTCAATCATTCAATCAAACTTGCACATCTTTGACATGGCGAACAGCATTCGTGCAGAGTACAAATAATACAACGGTGCAAAGTAGAGATGTCCGATATATGCGTTAAAATGTAATATTGGAAATTATCGGTATCGTTTTTTTTTATTATCTGTATCGTTTTTTTTTTTTTTTTTTTTTATTAAATCAGCATAAAAAACACAAGATACACTTACAATTAGTGCACCAACCCAAAAAACATCCTTCCCCCATTTACACTCATTCACACAAAAGGGTTGTTTCTTTCTGTTATTAATATTCTGGTTCCTACACTATATATCAATATATATCAATACAGTCTGCAAGGGATACAGTCCGTAAGCACACATGATTGTGCGTGCTGCTGGTCCACTAATAGTACTAACCTTTAACAGTTAATCTTACTAATTTTCATTCATTACTAGTTTCTATGTAACTGTTTTTATATTGTTGTACTTTATTTTTTATTCAAGAAAATGTTTTTAATTTATTTATCTTATTTTACTAATTTTTTAAAAAAGTACCTTATCTTCACCATACCTGGTTGTCCAAATTAGGCATAATAATGTGTTAATTCCACGACTGCATATATGGGTTGATATCGGTATCGGTTGATATCGGTATCGGTAATTAAAGAGTTGGACAATATCGGAATATCGGATATCGGCAAAAAGCCATTATCGGACATCCCTAGTGCAAAGTAATACAAAGTGCTCGCCTGTACGTTATCAAAATAACCAGCCTACCGGTATATGAAAAGTCAGTCTTTAATCATTGTGTCATCGTCTTCCTCCTGCGTACTAAAACCACCGAAATCCTCTTCGTCGGTGTCGGAGAAGAACAGGCCGTAAATAAGCCGCACCCTTGTATAAGCCGCAGGGACCAGAACGAGGGGAAAAAGTAGCGGCTTATAGTCCGGAAATTACGGTATTCTAGCTGCAAATGTCTGGTTTTTGGTGCAATATCTACATAGGTGTGTAGAGGCCCATTTCCAGCAACTATCACTCCAGTGTTCTAATGGTACAATGTGTTTGCTCATTGGCTCAGAAGGCTAATTGATGAGTAGAAAACCCTTGTGCAATCATGTTCGCACATCTGAAAACAGTTGAGCTCGTTACAGACCTTCCTTTGAGCAGATTGAGTTTCTGGAGCATCACATTTGCGGGGTCAATTAAACGCTCAAAATGGCCAGAAAAAGAGAACTTTCATCTGAAACTCGACAGTCTATTCTTGTTCTTAGAAATGAAGGCTCAAACACAAAATTGTTTGGGTGACCCCAAACTTTTGAACGGTAGTGTATGCTTGCTACATGTCACTGCTACATTCTCCACATCTGATAGTCGGGTCTGATTCGGGCTAACACGTGATCTGAGAGCTAAGGACCCGTGCATTCGCAAATCTGAAACCGAGTCTCGCGGTTCGTTTGTTTTTTAAATGCTCTGATGGCACCGAGCCTTGTAGCCCTTGCATTTTGTGCCATTTCAAAGTAAAATGTCAACGTGACACAGAGATCTCGGGTCTGGACAGATTTGCGAGTGAGTTGATTTCATCTTTTAACAACACGGCTGCTTTTGTTTTGAAGTCATAGAAACAAAGTTGACAGAAGTGTGTCGACCGAGAATTCCCAATATTCAGTTTTATACCACCTGGGGGGCTCGGAGGCGGAATAAGTAGGGGCGTCACGCTACCCGTCGTGGTCACCATCAGGGCGTCTGTGGAGGTTTGGGTGACGAACACGAGCCGTGACTCTCAAAGCTCGCCCCCCGACCAGCCCACTAACAGACACATAAACAACACAAAGACAGAATATTTGACAATATGACTTTGTCAGCTAAACAGGCTGCAGCTGTAAATAAAGCAGGGCTGGACAATGAATCACATTTTAATCTCCATTCCGATTTCTCACGATCATAAAAATATTATCATAAATGAAGTAAAAAAAAAAAAAAAGATTAATGGCCTTTGCAACGTGCGTGCAAATTCCGGAGCTTGTGACGGTGAAACCACGAATTGATTAACGTGGACCCCGACTTAAACAAGTTGAAAAACTTATTGTGGTGTTACTACTTTAGTATGCTTCAAGTCCATTGCTTTAGTTCAGGGGTCACCAACCTTTTTGAAACCCAGAGCTACTTCTTGGGTACTGATTAATGCGAAGGGCTACCAGTTTGATACACACTTAAATAAATTGCCAGAAATAGCTCAATTTGCTCAATTTACCTTTAACTCTATGTTATTATTAATAATTAATAATATTTACATTTAATTGAACGGTTTAAAAGAGGAGAAAACACGAAAAAAATGACAATTAAATTTTGAAACATAGCTTATCTTCAATTTCGACTCTTTAAAATTCAAAATTCAACCGAAAAAAAGAAGAGAAAAACTAGCTAATTCGAATCTTTTTGAAAAAAATTTAAACAATTATTTATGGAACATCATTAGTAATTTTTCCTGATTAAGATTAATTTTAGAATTTTGATGACATGTTTTAAATAGGTTAAAATCCAATCTGCACTTTGTTAGAATATAGAACAAATTGGACCAAGCTATATTTATAACAAAGACAAATCATTATTTCTTCCAGAACAAAAATTTTAAAAAAAATTCAAAAGACCTTGAAATAAGATTTAAATTTGATTCTACAGATTTTCTAGATTTGCCAGAATAAATTTTTTGAATTTTAATCATAATAAGTTTGAAGAAATATTTCACAAATATTCTTCGTCAAAAAAACAGAAGCTAAAATGAAGAATTAAATTAAAATGTATTTATTATTCTTTACAATAAAAAAAATAAATTTACTTGAACATTGATTTAAATTGTCAGATAAGAAGAGGAAGGAATTTAAAAGGTAAAAAGGTATATGTGTTTAAAAATCCTAAAATAATTTTTAAGGTTGTATTTTGTCTCTAAAATTGTCTTTCTGAAAGTTATAAGAAGCAAAGTAAAAAAATTAATGAATTTATTCAAACAAGTGAAGACCAAGTCTTTAAAATATTTTCTTGGATTTTCAAATTCTATTTGAGTTTTGTCTCTCTTAGAATTAAAAATGTCGGGCAAAGCGAGACCAGCTTGCTAGTAAATTAATAACATTTAAAAAATAGAGGCAGCTCACTGGTAAGTGCTGCTATTTGAGCTATTTTTAGAACAGGCCAGCGGGCTACTCATCTGGTCCTAACGGGCTACCTGGTGCCCGCGGGCACCGCGTTGGTGACCCCTGCTTTAGTTATTAGCTATTGTGCTCAAGTTAGACTTTTCTAATCTATGCAAGGACAAAACTTCTTGTCTGAGGGGTGGCCTCAGCCACAGATGTTATCTTTGTTTTAGCCCGCTAACAGCCGAGGACTTCAAGGACCTCAACAAAGATAAGATGACGGCACGCAGACGAAGCAGAGACTTCATTATAACACTTATATAAGACTTTTAAAGTCATTTTGATAGTAGGCTAATATAACTAATATAGACACTTACATCATGTGTTGCCTTCGTTATAACACTTATATAAGACTTTTAAAGTCATTTTGATAGTAGGCTAATATAGACACTTACATCATGTGTTGTCTTCATTATAACACTTATATAAGACTTTTAAAGTCATTTTGATAGTAGGCTAATATCGCTAATATAGACACTTACCTCATGTGTTGCCTTCGTTATAACACTTATATAAGACTTTCAAAGTCATTTTGATAGTAGGCTAATATCGCTAATATAGTCACTTACTTCATGTGTTGCCTTCGTTATAACACTTATATAAGACTTTTAAAGTCATTTTGATAGTAGGCTAATATAGCTAATATAGACACTTACTTCATGTGTTGCCTTCATTATAACACTTATATAAGACTTTTGAAGTCATTTTGATAGTAGGCTAATATAGCTAATATAGACACTTACATCACGTGTTGTCTTCATTATAACACTTATATAAGACTTTTAAAGTCATTTTGATAGTAGGCTAATATAGCTAATATAGACACTTACATCACGTGTTGTCTTCATTATAACACTTATATAAGACTTTTAAAGTCATTTTGATAGTAGGCTAATGTAGCTAATATAGACACTTACATCATGTGTTGTCTTCATTATAACACTTATATAAGACTTTTAAAGTCATTTTGATAGTAGGCTAATATAGCTAATATAGACACTTACATCACGTGTTGTCTTCATTATAACACTTATATAAGACTTTTAAAGTCATTTTGATAGTAGGCTAATGTAGCTAATATAGACACTTACATCATGTGTTGCCTTCAATATAACACTTAATAATAATAATAATAATAATGAATTACATTTGTAACACACTTTACATTTTTTAAAAGCTCAAAGTGCTACAAAGTATAAAAAAATAGAACGTTAGAATATATAATAGAAAATTAAAATAGAAATAAAAACATGAAAAACACTAGATAAACACTAAATAAAGCAGAAACATAGATTACTTAGACTTATGTAAGACTTTTAAAGTAATTTTGATAGTAGGCTAATATAGCTAATATAGACACTTATACCATGTGTTGTCTTCATTATAACACTTATATAAGACTTTTAAAGTCATTTTGATAGTAGGCTAATATAGCTAATATAGACACTTACATCGTGTGTTGTCTTCATTATAACACTTATATAAGACTTTTAAAGTCATTTTGATAGTAGGCTAATATAACTAATATAGACACTTACCGTAATTTCCGGACTATAAGCCGCTACTTTTCCCCCTCGTTCTGGTCCCTGCGGCTTATACAAGGGTGCGGCTTATATACGGCCTGTTCTTCTCCGACACCGACGAAGAGGATTTCGGTGGTTTTAGTACGCAGGAGGAAGACGATGACACAATGATTAAAGACTGACTTTTTGGTTATTTTGATAACGTACAGGCGAGCACTTTGTATTACTTTGCACCGTTGTATTATTTGTACTCTGCACGAATGCTGTTCGCCATGTCAAAGATGTGAAAGTTTGATTGAATGATTGAAAGATTTATTGTTAATAAATGGGACGCTTTGCGTTCCCAAACAGTCATCTCTGTCCCGACAATCCCCTCCGTGGTAGCAGGAACCCCTATATACTACGCTAATTACACATCAAAACCCTGCGGCTTATAGTCGGGTGCGGCTTATATATGGAGCAATCTGTATCTTCCCCTAAATTTAGCTGGTGCGGCTTATAGTCAGGTGCGGCTTATAGTCCGGAAATTACGGTACATCATGTGTTGTCTTCATTATAACACTTATATAAGACTTTTAAAGTCATTTTTATACTAGCCTACTATAGACACTTACATCATGTGTTGCCTTCATTATAACACTTATATAAGACTTTTAAAGTCATTTTTATAGTAGGCTAATATAACTAATATAGACACTTACATCATGTGTTGCCATCGTTATAACACTTATATAAGACTTTTAAAGTCATTTTTATAGTAGGCTAATATAACTAATATAGACACTTACATCATGTGTTGCCTTCATTATAACATTTATATAAGAATTTTAAAGTCATTTTGATAGTAGGCTAAAATGGCTAATATAGACACTTACATCATGTGTTGCCTTCATTATAACACTTATATAAGACTTTTAAAGTCATTTTGATAGTAGGATAATATAGCTAATATAGACACTTACATGATTTGCTGCCTTCATTATAACACTTATATAAGACTTTCAAAGTCCTTTTGATAGTAGGCTATTATAGCTAATATAGACACTTACATCATGTGTTGTCTTCATTATAACACTTATATAAGACTTTTAAAGTCATTTTGATAGTAGGCTAATATAGACACTTACATCATGTGTTGCCTTCATTATAACACTTATATAAGACTTTTAAAGTCATTTTGATAGTAGGCTAATATTGCTAATATAGACACTTACATCATGTGTTGCCTTCATTATAACACTTATACAAGACTTTTAAAGTCATTTTGATAGTAGGCTAATATTGCTAATATAGACACTTACATCATGTGTAGCCTTCATTTTAACACTTATATAAGACTTTTAAAGTAATTTTGATAGTAGGCTAATATTGCTAATATAGACACTTACATCATGTGTTGCCTTCATTATAACACTTATACAAGACTTTTAAAGTCATTTTGATAGTAAGGTAATATAGCTAATATAGACACTTACATCATGTGTTGTCTTCATTATAACACTTATATAAGACTTTTAAAGTAATTTTGATAGTAGGCTAATATTGCTAATATAGACACTTACATCATGTGTTGTCTTCATTATAACACTTATATAAGACTTTTAAAGTAATTTTGATAGTAGGCTAATATTGCTAATATAGACACTTACATCATGTGTTGTCTTCATTATAACACTTATACAAGACTTTACATTTTTTGCGGCTCCAGACGGATTTGTTTTTGATATTTTTGGTCCAATATGGCTCTTTCAACGTTTTGGGTTGCCGACCCCTGGCCTAATCAATAATCACTAAACTCAAAAAAAAGGTAATAAAAAGTGAGGCCATATGATTGATGATCAAAGAATTTTCAGATAAAACGATATCCGCCGTTAAATGCGCAATATCACGAAAATTGACATCAAAGTGAGTGAAAGGCTGTCACCGTGAGGAGAAGGAACACTCGTGATTTATTGCTATATAAATAAACGTTGCTTGATTGATCGATTGAAGGATTGATTGTGGATGTAACTTCAAATGTGCAAACAGCAGCTTGAGAGGAGCGCTCTATATTTGTTTTTCTTTTTTAAAAAAAAATCCTCAAGTCATTTCCAAATTGTCAAGCTCAGAACAGCAGCCCACTTCCCCCCTGCGGTGACGTCTGCTCCGACTGCGCTAACAAAATAACCTTTTTCAAGGAAAATATCTTACACAAGCAAAATGTACTGAAAGCACTTATTGATACATTTAAAGCAGGGGTGTCCAAAGTGCGGCCCGGGGGCCATTTGCGGCCCGCAGCTAATTGTTTACCGGCCCGCCACACATTCTGGAAATACTAATGTAAAAATTAAAAAGTGGAATGAGGTGAAATCTAACCAGAAAAAGTTGCAATGTTGACACAAAAGCTGCCGTGCAGGCTGTTTTTTTCTTTTCTTTTGTCTTTCTTCATTTTTCTTTTTTTTGCCATTGCTCCAAAAAAAAAAAATAATGACAAAAAAATCCATGTTATAATGAATTATTTTCAGGGCTGCAATTACTTCAAATATTTCACTTTAAAATGTTTTATGTGGTCAATATTGCATATATTGTCGTAGTAGCCATATAAAAACATCAACGTTTTCTTTGACAAAAGCGCATAAAACAAACAAAATAATAGTTCCGGCATAAAATGGACAGACATATCTGAAGTTGATCTCGTAACTTAAGTGTTGAAAGTAAAAGAAAAACCTAATAAAAATGTATCACTTTATGAGTGGGGCACCTTTTGGATCCCAAATATATTTAGTGATTTTTTTATTTATCTTTTCACTGTGATTACTCAAAAATATCAAAGAATTAAAATCAATGGTGTCCTGCATTATTGATCTTTTATGCCTGGTTCACACCAACGGCAAGCAAAGCGCCGTCATTTTTGTCAATTTTTCCACGAATATCCCGATCTCTGAAGTAATGTTATGCTTTGATACGCTCTGATACGCTGTGATACGCTCTGATACGAATTAGTTGCCGCTTTGTTACCGTTCCTCACGCTTTGATACGCTTTAAATCACGCTTTGATACGTTTTATTACGCTTTATTGAACTTTATTACGCTTTGATGCGATCTTGACGCTTTAAGTCAGGCTCTGACACGATTATCAAGCTCTGTTGTGCATTGTTACAACAAAAATAAGAAAAAAATTTGAAAAACTCAGTATACTGTTTTCCACACATTTTTTATATTCATTTATTTTTTCAATTTTTCTTTTTTTTCTCGTTATATTATGTTTTATATCTTCATTTCTTTTATTTTTGTCATCTTAATAAATATCTATCTTTCATTTCTTATGCTAGTTGAAAATAATAAAAGGCAATTATCCACACATTTTTTATATTAATTTATTTTTTCAATTTCTCTTTTTTTTCGTTATATTATGTTTTATATCTTCATTTCTTTTATTTTTGTCATCTTGATAAATATCTATCTTTCATTTCTTATGCTAGTTGAAAATAATAAAAGGCAATTATCCACACATTTTTTATATTCATTTATTTTTTCAAGGTAAAAGGTAAAATACATAAAAAAATGCATATATTTTGTTATGGTTTGAAAATAAAAAATATCAAAATGGCCCCCACATGCTTTAATTTTTCTGTGTGCGGCCCTCAGTGGAAAAAGTTTGGACACCCCTGATTTACACAATTATTTAGCGTTGACTTCAAATACTGGTCATGATTGTTCAAAGATGTATTGCACCAATAATGTGAGGATGTTTGCATTTAATTAACGAACATTCTATTAAATGTTATTTATGACACAAAAAGCACACACTCTATGGTCCGTGTGCCTTCCGTTCATTTTATTTCCGATTCTGAAACGCAAATCAAAAAACTAAATTAGGGCCGTTTTTCGATTTTTATTATATATGGCAGATTTTAAAACAAACAAAAAAGGGATGATTTTCGTTAAAATATTACCAAAAAATTTGATTTTCTGCTGTTTTCCTTTTATGGATTTTTATTTTTGCAGATAAACACAAAAATCCTATTCATGTTCATCCAAAATGCAAAAATGCATGGTTACCGGAAGCAGTATTTTAGCTTTTTCTTTGCGTTTAGCATGTTTTTCGCATAACACTAACATCTTTGTTCAGCAAGAGACCTATTGTCGTTTGAAAAAAGTCTCATTAAATAAGTTGTCCAACTTTTTAATTTCTGAAACAAAAGTTATTTAATTACACTTTTTTAAAACGACAATAGGACTCAATAGCTCAATAGCTTAAAAACCTGCGAAGGAAACGCTAAAATAGTGCTTCCGGTTCAATTTGTCATCACACAGATAACCACGCATTTTTTGCATTTTGGATGAATTTTTTTTCCCAATTTTTGTGTTTATCCGGAAACATTTTAATCCATAAAAGGAAAACAGCACAAAGTCCAATTTTCTGGCAATATTTTAATGAAAATCAACCTTTTTTTGTTTGTTTTAAAATCTGCTATGTACGTATAATAAAAATCAAATAACGGCCCCTAATTTTATTTGTTAATTTGCGTTTCAGAATTGGAAATAGAATGAATGGAAGGTACACGGACCTTACTTGTTGTGTTTATTCATTTGTCTAAAAGTGTATCTAAGTCTAAAAAAAAATAAAATTAAAACACAAAAAAATTAAAAATTGAACAATTTCCCTTGCGGATCAATAAAGTTTGTCATAATTCATAGCTGGTTGTTCTTTGAAATTATATTTAAGGTTGAGTTTTGGTTGCACATTAAATAGTCATGTTTTCAAATTAATAATAATAATTGTGTTACTAATTGGGATTTCAATCCATCCATCCATCCATCCATCTTCTTCCGCTTATCTAAGGTCGGGTTGCGGGGGCAGCAGCCTAAGCAGGGAAGCCCAGACTTTCCTCTCCCCAGCCACTTGGTCCAGCTCTTCCCGGGGGATCCCGAGGCGTTCCCAGGCCAGCCGGGAGACATAGTCTTCCTAACGTGTCCTGGGTCTTCCCCGTGGCCTCCTACCGGTCGGACGTGCCCGAAACACCTCCCTAGGGAGACGTTCGGGTGGCATCTTGACCAGATGCCCGAACCACCTCATCTGGCTCCTCTCCATGTGGAGGAGCAGCGGCTTTACTTTGAGCTCCCCCCGGATGACAGAGCTTCTCACCCTATCTCTAAGGGAGAGCCCCGCCACCTGGCGGAGGAAACTCATTTCAGCCGCTTGTACCCGTGATCTTGTCCTTTCGGTCATAACCCAGAGCTCATGACCATAGGTGAGGATGGGAACGTAGATCGACCGGTAAATTGAGAGCTTTGCCTTCCGGCTCAGCTCCTTCTTCACCACAACGGATCGATACAGCGTCCGCATTACTGAAGACGCCGCACCGATCCGCCAGTCGATCTCACGATCCACTCGTCCCTCACTCGTGAACAAGACTCCGAGGTACTTGAACTCCTCCACTTGGGGCAGGGTCTCCTCCCCAACCCGGAGATGGCACTACACCCTTTTCCGGGCGAGAACCATGGACTCGAACTTGGAGGTGCTGATTCTCATCCCAGTCGCTTCACACTCGGCGGCGAACCGATCCAGTGAGAGCTGAAGATCCTGGCCAGATGAAGCCATCAGGACCACATCATCTGCAAAAAGCAGAGACCTAATCCTGCAGCCATCAAACCGGATCCCCTCAACGCCCTGACTGCGCCTAGAAATTCTGTCCATAAAAGTTATGAACAGAATGGGTGACAAAGGGCAGCCTCTGCGGAGTCCAACCCTCACTGGAAACGTGTCCGACTTACTGCCGGCAATGCGGACCAAGCTCTGACACTGATCATACAGGGAGCGGACCGCCACAATCAGACAGTCCGATACCCCATACTCTCTGAGCACTCCCCACAGGACTTCCCGAGGGACACGGTAGAATACCTTCTCCAAGTCCACAAAGCACATGTAGACTGGTTGGGCAAACTCCCATGCACCCTCAAGGACCCTGCCGAGAATATAGAGCTGGTCCACAGTTCCAGGACCAGGACGAAAACCACACTGTTCCTCCTGAATCCGAGGTTCGACTATCCGGCGTAGCCTCCTCTCCAGCACACCTGAATAGACCTTACCGGGAATTTAATATCTGAAACAAAAATTATTTAATTACACTTTTTTAAAACGACAATAGGACACAATAGCTCAATGAATTTTGTTTTTGATTTTTGTGTTGTTATCTGGAAAAATTTAAATCCATAAAAGGAAAACAGCACAAAGTCCAGTTTTCTGGCAATATTTGAATGAAAATCAACCCTTTTTTTGTTTGTTTTCAAATCTGCTATATATAATAACAATCAAATAACGGCCCCTAATTTTATTTGTTGATTTGTGTTTCAGAATTGGAAAGAGAATGAACGGAAGGTACACGGACCTTACTTGTTGTGTTTATTCGTTTGTCTAAAAGTTGAAGTCTAAAAAAATCAATTTAAAATACAAAAAAAATTTAAAATTTAACAATTTGCCTTGTGGATCAATAAAGTTTGTCATAATTCGTAGCTGGTTGTTCTTTGAAATTATATTCAAAGTTGAGTTTTGTTTGCACATTAAATGCTCAAGTTTTCAAATTAATAATAATAATTGTGTTACTAATTGGGATTTCAATAGAAAGTATACAGGAACTGTATAGTTTGTATTCTAAAATGTATAAGAAATGTGTTAAAGAGCATAAACATTGCAACATGTCCTGCAACAAGTAAGAGTACTTAATCTATTTTTCTTTTCCGTTCAGTAAAAGCTGTTTTTCTATTGTCTTTGCGTGACTACAAACCTTGAATACAAAAGCTATCCCCTCTTTCACAAGGACAAAGTGGTTTTGTTTAGTGAGTCCTGGGCTTTTACATTGTTATCCCCATGCTGTGAACAACACCCATTAAAGATGTCATTTCATATCACTACTGGAAAGCTAAATGTTACCTCTCCCAGGGTGTGCCAGTGGGTGATGGGCTTCCGCGGGTAAGCCAACATTTCGTTCCAGTGATCCCGTCCTAGACCTTCGGCGTCTGGCCCGGTACGACATACGCCGATCACCTCGTTGTGTCCAACCCTGTTAGTACCATACATGAATCAGAAACCTCGAGGCGTGTAGTGTGGAGGATGCATATATGTTTAAGAGTTCTTTCTTTTTTACATAGCCATGTTTAGAGTAGCTAGTACTTTTCCTTTGTATATTCTACCAGTCTCTCATTGTCTTCAGATTGTCCGTTTAGTGTCTTAAGCCATCAGGAATGTGAATACCTCCCCCACTTGTTCTTTATCAGTGTTGCGAGGGGGACAGGTGGGGGCTTTCTTCATGTACAAGAAGTTGGCTCTTCCGTTTGAGTGTCAGATCAACTAGAGTAGCCGATATGAATGTATTGGTTAAACTGATCTCCTAAAGCTTTAGTAAAACTTGAAAATATTCCTATTCTGTCTTGATGGTCTTTCTTACTCAGCATATATGTCATCGAAAGAACTTGGGATTGGCGAGTAACTTAGATTCCCTGGGAGGAAGAACTGCTCCGACACAACAGTAGTCAGGGTTAGGTTTAACATGCTGTGGTTAGACGACTAAAACACAGTAGACGTATGCGCTCACCGATCGTAATCCATCACCATGATGGACAGGCTGACTTGTTCCACGTTTTCTGGAGGGATGTCAAAGATGATGGCCTCGTTGTACACGGGATTGAGAGTGCTCTTCTTGGTGGTGGTTTTCCGCTTCTTCAGCCTGCGTCCGTCGCAGATTAGGTGAACCTTGACGTACGGGTCTGGAAGACAGAGCAAAGACTTTAGTATAACTCCTAGTCCACCATTTTCCTTGTTATGCTATTGTTTTCTGCTTCAGATTGGCTGAAATGGCCATTGACTTTGGAGTTAGGTACCCACACCAAAAACACATTATCCATTCACTCCACATTCACACATTAGTGTGTATGCAACGTATTGCATTGTAACTCTTGTATTCTAAATCGTCTGATGCATAATATGTAAATTCCCCGGCTTCTCTCTGTGTCACGTCTCCCGTTCCCGAGTGTCCACCCACAGTCCGATTTGTTCATATTATTTTTCATGTGGGCTGTGCATTGTCCACGGTCATTTTACCTGAAGATCCAGTGATGTCCATGGCTTTGAGGTTCCTGCATTTGATCACTGTCAGAGTCATCCTCCCTGCTGTGGGAAGATAGCACAACGAGTACATGATCTCCCCCAGGTCAACGGTCTCCTGCGGATGAGCAGAAAGGACACCAGAATGGTGATTATGTGTAATTTGCAGTCGGTTGCAACTGTAGTCAACGTTACACAACCCGTGAGGTATAGATAGATAGTACTTTATTGATTCCTTCAGGAGAGTCAATATGTTATGTCATCCGGATTTTGGCTCTACGTACCCTTTGTTTTGCACACAAAAAGGTAAAGAACAAATGTATGTGTCCATAGAACTGTAGAAACCAAGCTTCATTGACCTCCGCATTTACATTGTAGCCAGAAATGATTTGTGGTGAACTCTGCTGTCCTTGCATAATTAAAGTACCAATGATTGTCACACACACACTAGGTGTGGCGAAATTATTCTCTGAATTTCACCCATCTACCCTTGATCACCCCCTGGGAGGTGAGGGGAGCAGTGAGCAGCAGCGGTGGTCGTGCCCGGGAATCATTTTTTGGTGATTTAACCCCCAATTCTAACCCTTGATGCTGAGTGCCAAGCAGGGAGGTAATGGGTCCCGTTTTTATAGTCTTTGGTATGACTCGGCCGGGGTTTGAACTCACAACCTACCGATCTCAGGGCTGACACTCTAACCACTAGGCCACTGAGTAGGTAATAATCCATCCATCCATCCATTTTTCTACCACTGGAGCCTATCCCATCTGCATTCGGGCGGAAGGCTGGGTACGCCTCATAATATTCTCTTTCATTCTTAAAAACCCTAATACAGATACATAGAACATTCCAAACTTTGGGTGAACTTGTATAGTACGTCTGTCCCAGGTATTCTTTGCTAGACCTTCAGATGTATCTATCGTTTTTGCTGCACTGGAGCATCAATATTATGTGTGAGTACCGTAGTTTAGGTCATGTTTATCAATCAATCAATCAATCAATCAATCAATCAATCAATCAATCAATCAATCAATCAATCAAGAAGCATTTAAGTCCCATCTTAAAACTCATTTGTATACTCTAGTCTTTAAATAGACCCCCCTTTTAGACCAGTTGATCTGCCGTTTCTTTTCTGCTCTGCCCCCCTCTCCTTCGTGGAGGGGGGGGGGGGACACACACAGGTTCGGTGGCCACGGATGAAGCGCTGGCTGTCCAAAGTCTGCACCCGGGGTGGACTGCTCGTCTGTGCATCGGTTGGGGACGTCTCTGCGCTGCTGACCTGTCTCCGCTCGGGATGGTCTCCTGCTGGCCCCACTATGGACTGGACTCTCACTATTATGTTAGATCCACTATGGACTGGACTCTCACTATTATGTTAGATCCACTATGGACTGGACTCTCACTATTATGTTAGATCCACTATGGACTGGACTCTCACTATTATGTTAGATCCACTATGGACTGGACTCACACTATTATGTTAGATCCACTATGGACTGGACTCTCACTATTATGTTAGATCCACTATGGACTGGACTCTCACACTATTATGTTAGATCCACTATGGACTGGACTCTCACTATTATGTTAGATCCACTATGGACTGGACTCTCACAATATTATGTTAGATCCACTATGGACTGGACTCTCACACTATTATGTTAGATCCACTATGGGCTGAACTCTCACTATTATGTTAGATCCACTATGGACTGGACTCTCACTATTATGTTAGATCCACTATGGACTGGACTCTCACACTATTATGTTGGATCCACTATGGACTGGACTCTCACTATTATGTTTGATCCACTATGGACTGGACTCTCACTATTATGTTAGATCCACTATGGACTGGACTCTCACTATTATGTTAGATCCACTATGGACTGGACTCACACTATTATGTTAGCTCCACTATGGACTGGACTCTCACTATTATGTTAGATCCACTATGGACTGGACTCTCACTATTATGTTAGATCCACTATGGACTGGACTCACACTATTATGTTAGATCCACTATGGACTGGACTCTCACTATTATGTTAGATCCACTATGGACTGGACTCTCACTATTATGTTAGATCCACTATGGACTGGACTCTCACACTATTATGTTAGATCCACTATGGACTGGACTCTCACTATTATGTTAGATCCACTATGGACTGGACTCTCACAATATTATGTTAGATCCACTATGGACTGGACTCTCACACTATTATGTTAGATCCACTATGGACTGAACTCTCACTATTATGTTAGATCCACTACGGACTGGACTATCACTATTATGTTAGATCCACTATGGACTGAACTCTCACTATTATGTTAGATCCACTATGGACTGGACTCTCACAATATTATGTTAGATCCACTATGGACTGGACTCTCACAATATTATGTTTGATCCACTATGGACTGGACTCTCACAATACTATGTTAGATCCACTATGGACTGGACTCTCACAATATTATGTTAGATCCACTATGGACTGGACTCTCACAATATTATGTTTGATCCACTATGGACTGGACTCTCACAATACTATGTTAGATCCACTATGGACTGGACTCTCACAATATTATGCTAGATCCACTCGACGTCCATTGCACCGGTCGCCCAGGGGGGCTCCCCACATCTGCGGTCCCCTCCAAGGTTTCTCATTGTCCCATTGGGTTTTTCCTTGCCCTGATGTGGGATCTGAGCCGAGGATGTCGTTGCGGCTTGTGCAGCCCTTTGAGACACTCGTGATTTAGGGCTATATAAGTAAACATTGATTGATTGATTGATTGAGGTCATGTTTATGACTTTGATCGTTGATGTAACGACATCTGAATATGCAGGAATTTGCGGACATTTAACGTGGGTGCTATTGTTGTTAGTCATGTAATGTGCTTCGATGTCCACTTTGGGATGATGTCGACCTCTCAGAACTAATTTAGTAGCCTTTGTTGAAAATGTAAAAGTTCCATTCACTCGCCAGATTTCGCACCAACTCACCGTGGTTGCCGTATGGATGTCCTTCCAAACCACCGCCTCCCGGGAAAGGTCCGAGAGCTCAAAGAGGTTGTCTACCACCACCTCACCTATCATGTCGTGGCTGGTGAACCGGTCAAAGTCGTAGACACTCAAGTGCAGCTTGCGATTGCAGAGCTCATCGTACACAACAGGAAAGCAGAATGTCTCATCAAACGTGGGGTTGAGATTCTTGCGGTGAACTCGTGTCTGGAATTTCTTCTTCCTCTCAGGCAGCAGGTAGATCTTCACGTACGGGTCGGAAGTCCCTGTGAAGTCTTTGGCGGGCAGATCCAAGGCCTTGAGGATGCTCACCACCAGAGCCTGTTCCTCGTAGTCGTAACGCAGAGAGAAGCTCAGTTTGCCACACGTCTCCACGGGTTCTTTAGGCTCGCCCTCCGAGTCCACAGACTTCTGCTTGTAGAGTTCCGGTTTGATTCTCCCGATGCTCACCGTGGAGGACTGTCGAAAAGGCATGGCATCCACGCTGAAGTCAAAACTGGTGACGTTCATCTGTCGAGGAAGGTGGCGCCGGAATGAATTGTGCCTGTTAAAAAAGTGCATCTGGTCAGTTCATAGGCGGGTGCTTCGGGGCCCGAGCACGAGGGATGATGTCTCGAAACCGGTTCTCCCGGTTGTTCGATAAGAAAAGAACCGTTCGATAAGAAAAGAACCGATTCCATGGACTCGAATCCCTTTTAGAGAACCGGTTCCCGTTATCGAGGCCACTATAGTAGTGAAGTGAATTACATTTATATAGCGCTTTTTCTCAAGTGACTCAAAGCGCTTTACATTGTGAAACCCAATATCTAAGTTACATTTAAACCAGTGTGGGTGGCACTGGGAGCAGGTGGGTAAAGTGTCTTGCCCAAGGACACAACGGAAGGGACTAGGATGGCGGAAGCGGGGATCGAACCTGCAACCCTCAAATTGGTGGCACGGCCGCTCTACCAACCGAGCTATACCGTCCCAAAAGAAAAAGAGTTGGTTCTTTATTCGAATCCCTGGGAACGAATCCCGTCCCACAAGAAATGCCCTGTGGGACATCGCAGGAAATGACGTAGCTCAGTCTAATGACTGAGCTACGTCATTTCCTGTGATGTCACACAAGCAGCAAAAATAATGGACCGGAAAAAACGCCTCAAGGCATGGCTATTCACCTATAGTGATCACAGAGACAGGTTGTTTTTGTGTTACTGTATATATTTGTTTTTCTGAAAAATCCCACTTAATATACTTTGGGTAACAACAGTCAATATGTATTTATTTTATTTTTTTAAAGGTGTAGCAGTCAATATTTATTTATTTATTTGATTTGATTTTTTTCTTATAAAATAAAAGTGAGCTTTTGTTAAACCAAAAATGTAGTTTTTTTTCCATATACAACAACCTATCTGGATTCGATAAGAGAATCGATAAGGAATCGGTTCGATAAGAGGATTTGATAATGGGCTCGAAATTGATAATTTCTTATCAAACATCCTCCCTACCGAGCACCCACGAACAATGCAGAGCACCCACATGGGATCGATGGCAACTTTCTATCTTTAAAGTAATTTTTGAAACGTCAACATTGTTGTCGTTAATTTTGTGGCGAGTTCGGTCCGTTTTGTATAATAAAGAGGTCTCAAATCACATAGTCTATAATTAGCAAAGCCTAACCAAGAGACCATTGCGCCCGTGACACAATCATCTTGACTTTGAACACAACAGACATGAGCGAATGAAGCGCATACTTACTCAACAGCCAAGCATGTCACACTAAGGGTGGCAGTATGAACAATGCCAACACTGTCATAAACATGTGCCATATAGTGAAACCACACTAAACAACAACGACAAAGACATTTTGGAAGAATATTTGCACCGCAACACAACATAAACACTACAGAACAAATCCCCAGAATTCCCTGCAACACCAACCCTTCCGGGACGCTACGATATAAACAAACGCCATTGGTGGATCTACACCTAACATCCACTGTAATGATACCACGTACAATAGCGTGTCTAGTCGATACTGCTATGATTACATCGATGTTTTTTAATATCACAAAATCTTCTATCGTTTTTAAAAAATGTATATTATGTTTATAAACTCAGGAAATATGTCCCTGAACACACGAAGACTTTGAATACGACCACTGTATGATCCTTGGTATCAAATTGATACCCAAATTTGTGGTTTTTTGATTGATTTTATTAGTAGATTGCACAGAACAGTACATATTCAGTACGATTGACCACTAAATGGTAACACCCCAATAAGTTTTTCAACTTGTTTAAGTCGGGGTCCACGTTAATCAATTCATGGTATCATCCAAAACTAATGTAAAGTATCAAAACAAGAGAAGAATAAGTGATTATTACATTTTAACAGAAGTGTAGATAGAACATGTTGAAACAGAAAATAAGCAGATATTAACAGTACATGAACAAGTAGATTAATAATTCATTTTCTACCACTTGTCCTTTATAATGTTGACAAAATAATAGGTGTATAAATGACACAATATGTTACTGCATAGACTAATTAGGAGTCTTTGTTTGTTTACTTACTACTAAAAGACAAGTTGTCTAGTATGTTGACTATTTTATTTAAGGACTAAATTGCAATAATAAACATATGTTTCATGTACCCTAAGATTTTTTTGTTAAAATAAAGCCAATAATTACATTTTTTGTGGTCCCCTTTATTTAGAAAAGTACCGAAATAATGGTGTTGTCCCGATACCAAAACATTGGTATCGGGACAACACCGAGCACCCACTGGCAGAAATGTAGATCGGCGCCTATGGGTCAGTTTAACGTGGGTGCGATGAGATCGTCCTGGAGTCTAGTACATTGTCTCTAAAATGTTGTTCATCAGCGGCCAACCTTCTTTTATGTTTATTATGTTGTCCATAGTCTTTCTTTCTTGAGTTACAGTTGTCCCTTGTTTGTCGCGGGTTCATTGGTATTGGATAAACACATTTCATATCATAAATAAATCCAATATTTTCATAGTCATGTTGTTTTAGACCTTCTAAATATTTGTTTCATCATTATTAGAGCCTTCTAAATATGGAATAACACACATCCTCTGCCCCCCTCTCCCTTATGGAGGGGGGGGGGGGGGGGGGCACAGGTCCGGTGGCCATGGATGAAGGGCTGGCTGTCCAGAGTCGGGACCCGGGGTGGACCGCTCGCCTGTGCATCGGTTGGGGACATCTCTGCGCTGCTGACCCGTCTCCGCTCGGGATGGTCTCCTGCTGGCCCCACTATGAACTGGACTCTCACTATTATGTTAGATACACTATGGACTGGACTCTCACTATTATGTTAGATCCACTATGGACTGGACTCTCACACTATTATGTTGAATCCACTATGGACTGGACTCTCACACTATTATGTTGAATCCACTATGGACTGGACTCTCACTATTATGTTAGATCCACTATGGACTGGACTCTCACTATTATGTTAGATCCACTATAGACTGGACTCTCACACTATTATGTTAGATCCACTATAGACTGGACTCTCACACTATTATGTTAGATCCACTATGGACTGGACTCTCACACTATTATGTTAGATCCACTATGGACTGGACTCTCACTATTATGTTAGATCCACTATGGACTGGACTCTCACACTATTATGTTAGATCCACTATGGACTGGACTCTCTCACTATTATGTTAGATGCACTATGGACTGGACTCTCACAATTATGTTAGATCCACTATGGACTGGACTCTCACACTATTATGTTAGATCCACTATGGACTGGACTCTCACTATTATGTTAGATCCACTATGGACTGGACCAGGGGTCACCAACCTTTTTGAAACCAAGAGCTACTTCTTGGGTACTGATTAATGCGAAGGGCTACCAGTTTGATACACACTTAAATAAATTGCCAGAAATAGCCAATTTGCTCAATTTACCTTTAACTCTATGTTATTATTAATAATTAATGATATTTACACTTAATTGAACGGTTTAAAAGAGGAGAAACACGCAGAAAATGACAATTAAATTTTGAAACATAGTTTATCTTCAATTTCGACTCTTTAAAATTCAAAATTCAACCGAAAAAAAGAAGAGAAAAACTAGCAAATTCGAATCTTTTTGAAAAAATTAAAAAAATAATTTATGGAACATCATTAGTCATTTTTCCTGATTAAGATTAATTTTAGAATTTTGATGACATGTTTTAAATAGGTTAAAATCCCATCTACACTTTGTTAGAATATATAACAAATTGGACCAAGCTATATTTCTAACAAAGACAAATCATTATTTCTTCTAGATTTTCCAGAACAAAAATTTTAAAAGAAATTCAAAAGACTTTGAAATAAGTTTTAAATTTGATTCTACAGATTTTCTAGATTTTACAGAATACATTTTTTGAATTTTATTAAAATAAATAAGAAGAAATATTTCACAAATATTCTTCGTCAAAAAAACAGAAGTTAAAATGAAGAATTAAATTAAAATGTATTTATTATTCTTTACAATAAAAAAAATAAATTTACTTGAACATTGATTTAAATTGTCAGGAAAGAAGAGGAAGGAATTTAAAAGGTAAAAAGATATATGTGTTTAAAAATCCTAAAATCATTTTTAAGGTTGTATTTTTTCTCTAAAATTGTTTTTCTGAAAGTTATAAGAAGCAAAGTAAAAAAATAAATGAATTTATTTTAACAAGTGAAGACCAAGTCTTTAAAATATTTTCTTGGATTTTCAAATTCTATTTGAGTTTTGTCTCTCTTAGAATTAAAAATGTCGGGCAAAGCGAGACCAGCTTGCTAGTAAATAAATACAATTTAAAAAATAGAGGCAGCTCACTGGTAAATGCTGCTATTTGAGCTATTTTTAGAACAGGCCAGCGGGCTACTAATCTGGTCCTTACGGGCTACCTGGTGCCCGCGGGCACCGCGTTGGTGACCCCTGATCTATAGTATCAAATGCTTTTTTAAGATCGATAAATACCCCTATAGTGTATTTCTTATTATCAGTTGCTGTTGCTATATCCTCCATTATATTCATTACAGCTGAAGCAGTGGATCTATTGGTCCGGAATCCATACTGGCTCTCACTCAACAGCATGTTCTTTTCAATAAAACTATCTAATTTTTTTACAAATATTTTTTCAATTATTTTAGAAAATTGTGACAGCAGTGCCACTGGTCTATAATTAGTGAATCTATGTTTATCTCCCGTTTTAAAGAGTGGAATTACCTTTGCTACCTTCATTTTATTTGGAAAGGTCCCTGTTTGAAAAGAAAGATTAAAAATATAACAAAGAGGTTTGATGATACAGTCAATAGTCTTTTTTACAATTATCATATCTATACCATCACTGTCTGTTGATGTCTTATTTTTCAGTTTTGTTACCACCGATACAATATCATTTTCACTAACATCTCCTAGAAGCATGGACTGTAGCACTTTGCTTCCCCCTCTCCATCCACTCTGTATATCTTTATGTTCTCCAATACTCTCTGCCAATTTGGGTCCAACATTCACAAAAAAAGAATTGAATCCGTTTGCCACTTCATTCATATTTGTTATCATCTTATTATCCTCATTGATAAAATGGCTTGGAGGGTTTGTAGGCCCAGATGTTTTTCCTATTACCTTGTTCAGAATATTCCAAGTTCCTTTGATATTGTTTTTATTTTTTTCTAGTAAATTATTATAATATTCTCTTTTTGCTTGTCTCATTATTGTTATCAATTTGTTTTTGTAAACCTTATATTTCGTTTCAGCATCCTTTGTTCTTACTTTTATGAAATCTCTATAAAGTTTGTTTTTCTTTTTACAAGCATTCTGTAGTCCCTTTATAATCCAAGGCTTTTTATTGTAGCTGTCTCTTTGTTTCCATACATTCGGACAATGCTTTTCATACAATGATAAATATATATTAAGATTTAATTAATTTATCAACAACACCCGGAAACGCCGCCGGCTTCGCTGGGCCCGAGCTCATCTAAGATGGACTGATGCAAAGTGGAAAAATGTTCTGTGGTCTGCCGAGTCCACATTTCAATTTTTTTTGGAAACTGTGGACTTCGTGTCAACTGGAACAAAGAGGAAAAGAACCATCCGGATTGTTCTAGGCGCAAAGTGTAAAAGCCAGCATGTGTGATGGTATGGGGGTGTATTAGTGCCCAAGACATGGGTAACTTACACATCTGTGAAGGCACCATTAATGCTGAAAGGTATATACAGGTTTTGGAGCAACATATGTTGCCATCCAAGCAACGTCATCATGGACGCCCCTGCTTATTTCAGCAAGACAATGCCAAGCCACGTGTTACAACAGCGTGGCTTCATAGTAAAAGAGTGCGGGTACTAGACTGGCCTGCCTGTAGTCCAGACCTGTCTCACATTAAAAATGTGTGGTGCATTATGAAGCCTAAAATACCACAACGGAGACTGTTGAACAACCCTAACCCTAACCATAACCCAAACCTAACCCAAACCTAACCCTAACCCTAACCATAACCCAAACCTAACCCTAACCCTTAAGCTGTACATCAAGCAAGAATGGGAAATAATTCCACTTCAAAAATGTGTCTCCTCAGTTCCCAAAGGTTTATTGAGTGTTGTTAAAAGGAAAGGCCATGTAACACAGTGGCAAAAATGCCCCTGTGACAACTTTTTTGCAATTTTTTGCTGCCATTAAATTCTAAGTTAATGATTATTTTTCAAAATATCTTGTTAAACATGAAATATCTTATCGTTGCAGTCTATTCAATTGAATATAAGTTGAAAAGGATTTGCAAATCATTGTATTCGGTTTTTATTTACCAACTTCACTGGTTTTGGGTTTTGTAGCAGCAAATGTGGAACTAGTCCTGCATGTTTTGAGTGTGCGGTAAATAAAGTTGAGTGCACTAATAATATAGATTAGCAAAATAGTGACTGACAGCAAAACGGGCGGGCACAAAGCCAACATTTTTAATGTGTGGGACCAACATTCAAGTGGTTTTCAAAACAGGACGAGCTCGGAACTAAACGTGTTTCCTTTCTTTTCTTATTTTTTTAATGACAGGAAGACATATTCCAAGAACTGAGTGTTCTGAAAACCAATGTTGGTGAATGGAGTTCACATGCAAACAGGATCATACTTTATAAGGCTGAAACTCATCAAGCTAACGAGGGCTTGACATTCTTTTAAGGTGTCAAACTCAAGGGCCCGGGGGCCAGATGTTTATTCAAACCAAACTATTGGGTTGAATTATTTAACCCAAAAGTTGAGTTATGATAACTTAATGTTGGGTTATTCCCAACCAAACTATTGGGTTGAATTATTTAACCCAAAAGTTCAGTTATGATAACTTAATGTTGGGTTATTCCCAACCAAACTATTGGGTTGAATTATTTACCGTAATTTCCGGACTATAAGCCGCACCTGACTATAAGCCGCACCAGCTAAATTTAGGGGAACATACAGATTGCTCCATATATAAGCCGCACCCGACTATAAGCCGCAGGGTTTTGATGTGTAATTACCGTAGTATATAGGGGTTCCTGCTACCACGGAGGGGATTGTCGGGACAGAGATGACTGTTTGGGAACGCAAAGCGTCCCATTTATTAACAATAAATCTTTCAATCATTCAATCAAACTTTCACATCTTTGACATGGCGAACAGCATTCGTGCAGAGTACAAATAATACAACGGTGCAAAGTAATACAAAGTGCTCACCTGTACGTTATCAAAATAACCAGCCTACCGGTATATGAAAAGTCAGTCTTTAATCATTGTGTCATCGTCTTCCTCCTGCGTACTAAAACCACCGAAATCCTCTTCGTCGGTGTCGGAGAAGAACAGGCCGTAAATAAGCCGCACCCTTGTATAAGCCGCAGGGACCAGAACGAGGGGAAAAAGTAGCGGCTTATAGTCCGGAAATTACGGTAACCCAAAAGTTGAGTTATGATAACTTAATGTTGGGTTATTCCCAACCAAACTATTAGGTTGAATTATTTAACCCAAAAGTTGAGTTATGATAACTTAATGTTGGGTTATTCCCAACCAAACTATTGGGTTGAATTATTTAACCCAAAAGTTGAGTTATGATAACTTAATGTTGGGTTATTTCCAACCAAACTATTGGGTTGAATTATTTAACCCAAAAGTTCAGTTATGATAACTTAATGTTGGGTTATTCCCAACCAAACTATTGGGTTGAATTATTTAACCCAAAAGTTGAGTTATGATAACTTAATGTTGGGTTATTCCCAACCAAACTATTAGGTTGAATTATTTAACCCAAAAGTTGAGTTATGATAACTTAATGTTGGGTTATTCCCAACCAAACTATTGGGTTGAATTATTTAACCCAAAAGTTGAGTTATGATAACTTAATGTTGGGTTATTCCCAACCAAACTATTGGGTTGAATTATTTAACCCAAAAGTTGAGTTATGATAACTTAATGTTGGGTTATTCCCAACCAAACTATTAGGTTGAATTATTTAACCCAAAAGTTGAGTTATGATAACTTAATGTTGGGTTATTCCCAACCAAACTATTGGGTTGAATTATTTAACCCAAAAGTTCAGTTATGATAACTTAATGTTGGGTTATTCCCAACCAAACTATTGGGTTGAATTATTTAACCCAAAAGTTCAGTTATGATAACTTAATGTTGGGTTATTCCCAACCAAACTATTGGGTTGAATTATTTAACCCAAAAGTTCAGTTATGATAACTTAATGTTGGGTTATTTCCAACCAAACTATTGGGTTGAATTATTTAACCCAAAAGTTCAGTTATGATAACTTAATGTTGGGTTATTCCCAACCAAACTATTGGGTTGAATTATTTAACCCAAAAGTTGAGTTATGATAACTTAATGTTGGGTTATTCCCAACCAAACTATTGGGTTGAATTATTTAACCCAAAAGTTCAGTTATGATAACTTAATGTTGGGTTATTTCCAACCAAATTATTGGGTTGAATTATTTAACCCAAAAGTTCAGTTATGATAACTTAATGTTGGGTTATTCCCAACCAAACTATTGGGTTGAATTATTTAACCCAAAAGTTGAGTTATGATAACTTAATGTTGGGTTATTCCCAACCAAACTATTGGGTTGAATTATTTAACCCAAAAGTTGAGTTATGATAACTTAATGTTGGGTTATTCCCAACCAAACTATTGGGTTGAATTATTTAACCCAAAAGTTGAGTTACGATAACTTAATGTTGGGTTATTCCCAACCAAACTATTGGGTTGAATTATTTAACCCAAAAGTTGAGTTATGATAACTTAATGTTGGGTTATTCCCAACCAAACTATTGGGTTGAATTATTTAACCCAAAAGTTGAGTTATGATAACTTAATGTTGGGTTATTCCCAACCAAACTATTGGGTTGAATTATTTAACCCAAAAGTTGAGTTATGATAACTTAATGTTGGGTTATTCCCAACCAAACTATTAGGTTGAATTATTTAACCCAAAAGTTGAGTTATGATAACTTAATGTTGGGTTATTCCCAACCAAACTATTGGGTTGAATTATTTAACCCAAAAGTTGAGTTATGATAACTTAATGTTGGGTTATTCCCAACCAAACTATTGGGTTGAATTATTTAACCCAAAAGTTGAGTTATGATAACTTAATGTTGGGTTATTCCCAACCAAACTATTGGGTTGAATTATTTAACCCAAAAGTTCAGTTATGATAACTTAATGTTGGGTTATTCCCAACCAAACTATTGGGTTGAATTATTTAACCCAAAAGTTGAGTTATGATAACTTAATGTTGGGTTATTCCCAACCAAACTATTGGGTTGAATTATTTAACCCAAAAGTTGAGTTATGATAACTTAATGTTGGGTTATTCCCAACCAAACTATTGGGTTGAATTATTTAACCCAAAAGTTGAGTTATGATAACTTAATGTTGGGTTATTCCCAACCAAACTATTGGGTTGAATTATTTAACCCAAAAGTTGAGTTATGAAAACTTAATGTTGGGTTATTCCCAACCAAACTATTGGGTTGAATTATTTAACCCAAAAGTTGAGTTATGATAACTTAATGTTGGGTTATTCCCAACCAAACTATTGGGTTGAATTATTTAACCCAAAAGTTGAGTTATGATAACTTAATGTTGGGTTATTCCCAACCAAACTATTGGGTTGAATTATTTAACCCAAAAGTTGAGTTATGATAACTTAATGTTGGGTTATTCCCAACCAAACTATTGGGTTGAATTATTTAACCCAAAAGTTGAGTTATGATAACTTAATGTTGGGTTATTCCCAACCAAACTATTGGGTTGAATTATTTAACCCAAAAGTTCAGTTATTCCAACTCAATGTTGGTTGATTCATAACAAAATTAGGCATAATAATGTGTTAATTCCACGACTGTACTGTATATATCGGTATCGGTTGATATCGGAATCTGTAATTAAGAGTTGGACAATATCGGAATATCGGATCTCGGCAAAAAAGCCATTATCAAACATCTCTAATCTTAATTGATTGAAAATGTATGTTGTATATAAATATATATATATATATATATATATATATATATATATATATATATATATATATATATATATATATATATATATATATATATATATATATATATATATATATACATGTACATACTTATATATGTATACCGTATTTCCTTGAATTGGCGCAAGTATTATAGTATTCGCACGTCTAGAATTACTGCCGGGTCAAACTCGTTTCTCAAAATAATTAACGCATGCTTGGCCTTATCGCCGGTTAGTTATTAATGCCGGATCAAATTCGTTTCGCAAAATATTAATTTTATTATCGCATGTCTATAATTTTCGCCGGGTCAAACTCGTTTCGCAAAATATTTAGCATATGTCTAGAACTTCCGCCGGGTCAAATTCGTTATGTCACGAGTGACGCTTTACCTGTCCTCATTTTCAAAATGGAGGAAGCTGATTTCAGTAGTTTGCAATCGCACAAAGGAAAAAAGATAAAGAGCTATTCAGTAAGATTTAAGGTCCAAGCTATTTAATACCGGTACGGTATGCTAAAAAGAACAGTAAGCAGCTATTTTTTATTAATATACCGTAGCTGCTGTGTCAAATACGGTATGAGTCATTAAATGACTTATTAAATTAAATCCTGGTGGTAGAGGGCACTAGTGATCCTTCTTGCGACTTCCGGTACTGCAGAAGAAGTGACAACACGAAGCAACAGATTGTCTTTTTTTTCCTCTCGCCTGAACTTTTAACACGGAGGATTACATACCGGTATCTAAAATAAAACAGTTTTCTAAACTGGACTTTCAATCGAAGCAGGAGGTAATAATTAAAGGAATATCTCCATCCAGACAGAGAGACTTTTAAAACTGAAGAAAGAAAATAAGGAAGACTTCTATAAACAAGTTATCCATGCTTTTGGTCAGAAGGAGCTGCAAATGGACTCCATTTATAAGTACAGGTAAGACCATAATAACGTTTTTTTTTATTAAATGTGCTTTTCATGATGGTATGCTTACATCACACTCAAAGCGCACGCCTAAATTTACCGCATTCCTTTTGGTAAACGCCGGAGTGAGAAGAGGTTTTAAAATAATTAGCGCATGCACGGCCATCCCGCAGGCTTCCGGTAAACGCCGGAGTGACAGGAGGTTTTAAATTCATTAGCGCCCCTGCGGCTATTCAAGGAAATACGGTATGTATTTATATAACATAACATGTTTATATACTATTATTATTATTATTATTATTAAACATGCAGTAAGTAATAAGAGGGGTGGGAGTATATAAGTTTTTACTTCTTCTCACTCCTTTTCGGATATGTTTACATTAATGTTTATTTTAATTTCTTGTTTCTTTTTGCTTCTTATTATTACTATCATTGTTATTATTAGGGTCTGCACAGGACCATTGTCAAAGGAATCCCAAAGGGAGTCCTTTTGCAATGGGACGGAAGGACCCTATTGAATTTGTAAGGTTTTATTATTATTCTTTATTCTTTATTCTTTATTATTATTATTCCGCAGCTTTGCGCACTACTTTGCCCCCCTTAACATGCTTAAAAACTCACCAAATTTGACACACAAATAGAAAAAGGTCACCTAAAAACTTTAGTAAAAAAAACCAAACCCCAAAATGCGCTCTAGCGCCCCCTAGGAAGAAAACTGCCTCTAACTCCCAGTACGAATGTCGTACAGACATGAAACAAAAAGCTCTATGTAGGTCTTACTTAGACCTACTTTTCATTAATTCATTTTTTCGGGCAAAAATCAACAGGAAGTTGGCAATTCCCCGTTCAAGACTAAAAATGACTAAAAACACCCATTTTTGCCTCTTTGCGCTGTAATTTGACCCCCTTACAATACTTCAAAACTCACCAAACTTCTCACACACATCGGGACTGGTGGAAATTGCGATCTAATAAAAAAAAAGAACCCCAAAACTCTAGCTCTAGCGCAATTTTTGAATAAAACAGAGACAAAACTGCTCCTCAGAGGAAAACTCAGACAAAACTGCTTGTAACTTCCGGTAGGAACGTCTTAGAGACATGAAACAAAAACCTCTACGTAGGTCTCACCTAGACCTACATTTCATAGATTAACATCCTTCAGCAAAAATCAACAGGAAGTTTGCTATTCCTCCTTCAAAACTAAATTTTTGTTACAACCGGTCACCAAACATCAAACGTTATCTCCTCTGAGCGCGTTTGTCGTTTCGGCTTCAAACGACTACAGGAGAGAGATTGAACCCTTCTGATTAAACGTTGCCGACGGCGTTTTGTTTAGTGCTACCGTTTTGATTTTACGAGCACTAAAGCTGCTCCGCTGCCTATAATGACAACGTGAAATGGAATTATGCCTTTTTTGTCCTCAAAATTCTACACACAATACCCTATAATGACAATGTGAAATGGAATTGTTTGTTTTTTGTCCTCAAAATTCTACACACAATACCCTATAATGACAATGTGAAATGGAATTAGGACCACTAAAGTTGCTCCGCTGCTGTGATTTCACAAGCCTTCAAAGAAAACAACCACTGTGCCGCAGCACCTAGGAAAAAGACACAGACACAACTTCCTCTAACTCCCAGTACGAATATCGTAGAGACACGAAACAAAAACCTCTATGTAGGTCTCACTCAGGACTACCACTGGACAAAAGTATTGGGACACCTAGGACTGGTACCTGCCAAAATGCGGACCCGACCAACGCTGCTTGCAGCTTTAATTATTATTGTTTTTGTTATTCATTCTTCAATGGCTTTTTTGTTGTTTTTTTGCAAAATGTGTTTGTTTTTGTTTTGTCTACATATTCGAAATAAACATGAAAGAAAGAAAGAAAATGAACACCAATGAGTTGACTGATGAACATGATCACATAATGTATTCAGAAAGTATAAATAAGGACAAATAAAGATAGAATACTATTAACCGCAACATGTAAGTTAAAAAACAACAACATGATGATTTGTACATTTTCAGAATGTGCTTGTTCTATTTTTAAACAAAGAAAACTATCCGAAGTTGTCTTTATTTTTAAGTTATCGTGCCGTGATTTTACCAGTGCGACCCACTTGGGAGTAGATGTTTCTCCATGTGCCCCCCACCCCCCGGTCTAAAATGAGTATAACATCCCTGCTTGGAGGTTGTTGTTTTTTTTAACTTGAAATACATGGTAAAAGTGTCCCAGGTGCCGGGGCGTAAGTAGGATTCTTTAACCTTCTCTCCTGGCGTCAATGACAGGGGTATAAATCAGCAGCGTGTGATGTAATTAGTGTTGTAAGGCAGCGAGTGTGGTGTGAGAGTCCACTCACAGCTGCATCACCACATCTCCGGGCAGCTTGCACATTGCTAATTATGGACCTCAGCCTTCAATACAGCGACTTGGAGAAACTAAGGGAAAGCGAGAGGCGGATTGTTTAAATACCGGTGTTGCTTGCAGGCGTTTCCATGGCAGCTGGGTGCACGCGTATAGCTGATTGTCGGGTTGCAACCTCCATTGATATTATCATTAAAAACATTAATAAAAAATAATTAAAAAATAATAAATGAACAATAGTGTCACAGTGGCTTACACTTGCATCACATCTCACAAGCTTGACAACACATTGTGTCCAATATTTTCCACAAAGATATAATAAGTCATATTTTGGTTCATTTAATAGTTAAAACAAATTTAAATAAAGGATCCCATATTCCAATATATGACTCATTATTATCTAAACTAAATGCAGTTTGTTCTACTGATATCATCTCCATAGCTTGTGTGTACCAGTCAGTATGAGTTGGACTATCAACATCTATCCATTTTTTTAATATTACCCTTTTTGTTATTATGCATATTGAAGGAAAAGCATTTTTACTCTTAACTGATGGAGATCCCCAAGAATACACGTTTGCAGTGTCATTTGGATGTTTATATTAAGGAATGTGATTGCTCCTTTTGTTGTTTTCAACCATAACTCTTTTATTCTCTGACATTCCCACAATAAATGAACAAGAGTTCCCTCAGCTGCCCGACACTTCATACATAACTTGCTATCTACTACACCCATTTTAAACAGCTGAGAAGATGTAAAATACAATCTATTCAATATCTTAAATTAAGTCAGTTTATCTTTAATGCTTCTAAAGGGCTTATTGGCATTGTGGGAAGCAGATCAGAATCATATCCATATTTAAGTGTTACTTCTTTCTAAACTCCTATAGTCATATAAAGAATAGCTAGTATTCTTCCTTCTTTTGAGTCTCATAGTAAGGTGTCGGCCTTCTAGATTGGAATGTGTCAGAGTAGAGATAACTCGGAGTAGTCTAAACAAAGGGAGTGGGGGCGAGGGACAGAGGGAAGATCACGGGACTTCCGAAGTTTGGGGGGAGACCGAGCTAGACCGAACGAGGGAACGCTGGTGTGCTAGATTGGTCTCACGTTTGTCCTCTAAGCTTGGAGAATAAACCACAAAAATACCCACTTCTGCCTGGTGATTGAATATAAACATCAGCTTATGTGCCATAAGAGAATCTGGGAGAGACTAGCAATTTAAATTCCCCATTGGAGGAAGAGCTGGTCAACGCAACAGCATTTTTCCAAACATAATTCCATGATATGTCTCTTTCATCTAAAATGTTTAAGTCCATCATCCATTTCCGAACACATGCATCATTTGCATTTCTAGTGTGGTGTTCATTTATTATTCCATAAAATAGTTTAATTAATTTCTTAATTGTGTCTTGATTAAAAAGTGCATCTTCCAACTGGATTTTTGTGTTTTCAGTAAAGAGACACACAAATCCCACCACAGAATGTGAAGGTCATTGTGACGCCAGCCAAACTGGCCCGCGGACAATCCTCGGCCACACGTCATATGACCCGATTGGACAAAATCTAAACCGCCGTCCAAAATGCTACGCAGTAAAAAATGTTTGGTTAAAAAAATAACCCAATTTTAACCCAACTGCTGGTTCAGAAAAGGACGAACCCCTTATTTGAGTTTTTTTAACTCAACATTTTGGGTTACTTTTTTCAACCCGATTTTTGCGTTGAATTATTTAACCAAAAAGTTGAGTTATGATAACTCAATGTTGGGTTATTCCCAACCAAACTATTGGGTTGAATTTCTTCAACACAAAAGCTGAGTTATGCTCACTACATTGTTGGGTTATTCCAAACCCAACTATTGGGTTGAATTATTTAACCCCAAAGTTGAGTTGTGCTAACTCAATGTTGATTGATTCATAACCCAACTATTGGGTTGAATTATTTAACCTAAAAGTTGAGTTATGCTAACTCAATGTTGGTTGATTCAAAACCTAACTATTGGGTTGAATTATTTAACCCAAAATTTGAGTTATTCTAACTCAATGTTGGTTGATTCATAACCTAACTATTGGGTTGAATGTATTTAACCCAAAAGTTGAGTTATGGTAACTCAATGTTGGTTGATTCATAACCCAACTATTGGGTTGAATTATTTAACCCAAAAGTTGAGTTATGGTAACTCAATGTTGGTTGATTCATAACCCAACTATTGGGTTGAATTATTTAACCTAAAAGTTGAGTTATGCTAACTCAATGTTGGTTGATTCAAAACCTAACTACTGGGTTGAATTATTTAACCCAAAAGTTGAGTTATTCTAACTCAATGTTGGTTGATTCATAACCTAATTATTGGGTTGAATGTATTTAACCCAAAATTTGAGTTATGGTAAGTCAATGTTGGTTGATTCATAACCTAACTATTGGGTTGAATGTATTTAACCCAAAAGTTGAGTTATGGTAACTCAATGTTGGTTGATTCATAACCCAACTATTGGGTTGAATTATTTAACCCAAAAGTTGAGTTATGGTAACTCAATGTTGGTTGATTCATAACCCAACTATTGGGTTGAATTATTTAACCTAAAAGTTGAGTTATGCTAACTCAATGTTGGTTGATTCAAAACCTAACTATTGGGTTGAATTATTTAACCCAAAAGTTGAGTTATTCTAACTCAATGTTGGTTGATTCATAACCTAACTATTGGGTTGAATGTATGTAACCCAAAAGTTGAGTTATGGTAACTCAATGTTGGTTGATTCATAACCTAACTATTGGGTTAAATTTACATAACCCAAAATTTGAGTTATGCTGACTCAATGTTGGTTGATTCATAACCCAACTATTGGGTTGAATTTATTTAACCCCACTATTGGGTTGAATTTATATAAACCAAAAGTTTAGTTATTCTCACTCAATGTTGGTTGATTCATAACCCAACTATTGGGTTGAATGTATTCAACCCAAAAGCTGAGTTCTGCTCACTACAATGTTGGGTTATTCCAAACCCAACTAGTGGGTTGTGCAATTTAGCGCTCCTTGACCCAATAGTTGGTTAAAAATGATACAAATAAATGATACCTAGCTATTGGGTTGAATTTATTGAACCCGAAATTTGAGTTATGCTAACTCAATATTTGTTGATTCATAACCCAACTATTGGGTTGAATTATTTAACCCAAAACTTGAATTATGCTAACTCAATGTTGGTTGATTCATAACCTAACTATTGGGTTGAATTATTTAACCCAAAAGTTGAGTGATGCTAACTCAATGTTGGTTAATTCATAACCCAACTATTGGGTTGAATTATTTAACCCAAAACTTGAATTATGCTAACTCAATGTTGGTTGATTCAAAACCTAACTTTTGGGTTGAATTATTTAACCCAAAAGTTGAGTTAATCTAACTCAATGTTGGTTGATTCATAATCTAACTATTGGGTTGAATTTATTTAACCCAAAAGTTTAGTTATTCTAACTCAATGTTGGTTGATTCATAACCCAACTATTGGGTTGAATGTATTTAACCCAAAAGCTGAGTTATGCCCACTACAATGTTGGGTTATTCCAAACCCAACTATTGGTTTGGGCAATTTAGCGCTCCTTGACCCAATAGTTGGTTAAAATGATACATTTTACTGCTGGTTTGTCCTACTCCTTCACAACTACTGATCAACATTATTTTTATTCCATTAAAATATTCTCAAAAGCAAGATATGAGTGACATTTTTTTTTTACAAGAATGGTCATAGTAGTTCTACACAGCATGCTCAAATACCTTCATGTACATAAGATGTGTGATTGTAAATAATGTTAATGAGATTAATCTTTAATAAAATTCCCTTCAAGAAAAAAGTACCTTTCTAATAAAAAAAAAAGCCTTTTACCCGTAAATGTGTTACTCATTGAAAAACAACCCAAAAATGGTTCACAGTTCTGAAAACCCAGAAATTGAGTTAAAATAATACCCTTATAACCCAAAAAATGGATTGTTCTTCATAAAAATAACTCCATAATTTAACCCAACACTCGCAACTCGTAAATTGTGTTATGAAAATAACCCAGCATTGTTTAGTGTGTGTGTGTACCATGGACTGGTGACAGGGAGTGTGTGTGACTGGGGGGGCTACCTGGAGGACGAGGTGGGCTCGGTGGTCTGTCTCTGGATTTTGGCCTGCTGGCTCAGCTTCTCCTTCAGGGTGGTCTGCACGTCGGCCGGGATGTCCGGCGACGTCTGACTGATCTTCATGGCCGCCTCCAGGATCTTGACCGAGCTCTTCCCGTTCATTTTCACCTCCGGCGGGTGCTTCTTCTTCTCTTCCGCAAGCGCCGCCGCTTTCCACTCCGGCAGCGGCGGCGAGCCGGGGGGCGGCGCCTCGGGGAAGGCCACGTGTAGGCCGACATTTCCTCCGTGGCCTGCCAGAGCTTTGCTCCTCCAGATGGGCCAGCAGAGCTTCCAGAAGACGAACAAGGACACGGCCAACAAGGCCAGGCCACAGAAACCCACCACCACCGCCAGGAGACTGATGGAGATGTCTAGTGGACACCAAGCAGAGGACAAACATGCACAGAGAGAAGGTGAAGACATGCATGCTCCTTTCTTATTTCTCATTAACATATACTGTATTTTACGGACCATAGGGCGCGCCGGATTATAAGGCGCACTGCCGATGAGTGCTCTATTTTTGATATTTTTTCATATACAAGGCGCATTAAAGGAGTCATATTATTATGTTTTTTTTTTCTATATGTAAAGGACTTCCTTGTGGTCTACATCAGTGTTTTTAAACCACTGTGCCGCCGTGAGATATTGTCCGGTGTGTCGTGGGAAATTATGCAACTTCGTCTACAAACCCCGTTTCCATATGAGTTGGGAAATTGTGTTGTCCTTTTCAACCCATATTCAGTTGAATGCACTACAAAGACAAGATAGTTTGATGTTCAAACTCATAAACTTTATTTATTTTTTGCAAATAATAATTAACTTTGAATTTCATGGCTGCAACACGTGCCAAAGTAGTTGGGAAAGGGCATGTTCACCACTGTGTTACATGGCCTTTCCTTTTAACAACACTCAGTAAAGGTTTGGGAACTGAGGAGACACATTTTTGAAGTGGAATTCTTTCCCATTCTTGCTTGATGTACAGCTTAAGTTGTTCAACAGTCCGGGGGTCTCCCTTGTGCTATTTTAGGCTTCATAATGCGCAATTTTCAATGGGAGACAGGTCTGGACTACAGGCAGGCCAGTCTAGTACCCGCACTCTTTTACTATGAAGCCACGTTGATGTAACACGTGGCTTGGCATTGTCTTGCTGAAATAAGCAGGGGCGTCCATGGTAACGTTGCATGGATAGCAACATATTTTGCTCCAAAACCTGTATGTACCTTTCAGCATTAATGGCGCCTTCACAGATGTGTAAGTTACCCATGTCTTGGGCACTAATACACCCCCATACCATCACACACGCTGGCTTTTCAACCTTGCGCCTAGAACAATCTGGATATTTCTTTTCCGCTTTGGTCCGGAGGACACAACGTCCACAGTTTCCAAAAACAATTTGAAATGTGGACTCGTCAGACCACAGAACACTTTTCCACTTTGTATCAGTCCATCTTAGATGAGCTCAGGCCCAGCGAAGCCGACGGCGTTTCTGGGTGTTGTTGATAAACGGTTTTCGCCTTGCATAGGAGAGTTTTAACTTGCACTTACAGATGTAGCGACCAACTGTAGTTACTGACAGTGGGTTTCTGAAGTGTTCCTGAGTTCATGTGGTGATATCCTTTACACGCTGATGTCGCTTGTTGATGCAGTACAGCCTGAGGGATCGAAGGTCACGGGCTTAGCTGCTTACGTGCAGTGATTTCTCCAGATTCTCTGAACCCTTTGATGATATTACGGAGCGTAGATGGTGAAATCCCTAAATTCCTTGCAATAGCTGGTTGAGAAAGGTTTTTCTTAAACTGTTCAACAATTTGCTCAGGCATTTGTTGACAAAGTGGTGACCCTCGCCCCATCCTTGTTTGTGAATGACTGAGCATTTCATGGAATCTACTTTTATACCCAATCATGGCACCCACCTGTTCCCAATACGCCTGTTCACCTGTGGGATGTTCCAAATAAGTGTTTGATGAGCATTCCTCAACTTTATCAGTATTTATTGCCACCTTTCCCAACTTCTTTGTCACGTGTTGCTGGCATCAAATTATAAAGTTAATGATTATTTGCAAAAAAAAAAAAGTTTATCAGTTTGAACATCAAATATGTTGTCTTTGTAGCATATTCAACTGAATATGGCTTGAAAATGATTTGCAAATCATTGTATTCCGTTTATATTTACATCCAACACAATTTTCCAACTCATATGGAAACAGGGTTTGTAATTGGTCCAAAAAATATTTTTTGCAAATCAATAATTATAATCTGCAAATAATGTGCCGTTGCTTAGTGTCTGTGCTGTGTAAAACTCAGCAGGGTAACCACGTAATACTCCATGTCAGTAGGTGGCAGCAGGTAGTTAATTGCTTTGCAAAAGTCGGAATGTGTCGGGTGAGACGAGGACGGTTCGTCGTGATCCCAATATGCAGACCACAGCGGGAGGCAGCGTGCAGGTAAAAAAGGTATGTCATGCTTAAACCAAAAATGAACGAAAGGGAAAGGAAAAGGCAATGGCTATGCAAAAAAACGAAAGTAAAACTGAACTGGCTACAAAGTCAACAGAAACAGAATGCTGGACGACAGCAAAAACTTACGGCGTCCACAAAGTACATCCATACATGACATGACAATCAACAATGTCCACACCAAAGAAGGATGGCAACAACAACAACAGTGAGGGTTGGACTCCGCCAAGGCTGCCCTTTGTCACCGATTCTGTTCATAACTTTTATGGACAGAATTTCTAGGCGCAGTCAGGGTGTTGAGGGGATCCGGTTTGGTGGCTGCAGGATTAGGTCTCTGCTTTTTGCAGATGATGTGGTCCTGATGGCTTCATCTGACCAGGATCTTCAGCTCTCACTGGATCGGTTCGCAGCAAAGTGTGAAACGACTGGGATGGGAATCAGCACCTCCAAGTCCGAGTCTGTGGTTCTCGCCCGGAAAAGGGTGGAGTGCCATCTCCGGGTTGGGGAGGAGATCTTGCCCCAAGTGGAGGAGTTCAAGTACCTCGGGGTCTTGTTCACGAGTGAGGGAAGAGTGGATCGTCAGATCGGTGCGGCGTCTTCAGTAATGCGGACGCTGTATCGATCCGTTGTGGTGAAGAAGGAGCTGAGCCGGAAGGCAAAGCTCTCAATTTACCGGTCGATCTACGTTCCCATCCTCACCTATGGTCATGAGCTTTGGGTTATGACCGAAAGGACAAGATCACGGGTACAAGCGGCCCAAATGAGTTTCCTCCGCCGGGTGGCGGGTCTCTCCCTTAGAGATAGGGTGAGAAGCTCTGCCGTCCGGGAGGAACTCAAAGTAAAGCCGCTGCTCCTCCACATGGAGAGGAGCCAGATGAGGTGGCTCGGGCATCTGGTCAGGATGCCACCCGAACGTCTCTCTAGGGAGGTGTTTAGGGCACGTCCGACCGGTAGGAGGCCACGGGGAAGACCCAGGACACGTTGGGAAGACTATGTCTCCCGGCTGGCCTGGGAACGCCTCGGGAGCTGGACTAAGTGGCTGGGGAGAGGGAAGTCTGGGCTTCCCTGCTTAGGCTGCTGCCCCCGCGACCTGACCTCGGATAAGCGGAAGAAGATGGATGGATGGATGGATAACAAAATGTAGAAAAAGTGAAGCGTTGTGAATACTATTCGAATGCAGAAAGGAGGAAACAGGAGGACACCTAACCATCTCACACTATAGAAAACAAGGCAATGACAAATCAATGACACTGGAACAAAAAAAGAGTAAAACATAAAAAAAACACTAGATATGAAAAGTCAGAAGGAGGATGATGATAGTCATGCATGGGAAAACCCCAGAGTGCCTTTTGAGGACACACCAGAGGAACCAGGAGGCACGTTGAATGTAAAGTTGGAATCTTTGCAAACGGTGGCTGGGATGTCAACATGAGCCTAAACCAGACCTGGGCAAAATAACATGCGGCCCATTAAGATTTTCAACCCGCTCCACCAGACGTTCTACCTCTTTTTTTTTAGACCTTTAACATCAAAACTGTAGCCGCCATTATGATGTGCAGTGATGTTTTTAAATGACCGTAAGTCTTGAAGTATAGAAAGTATTTCAATGGTTGAAATCTGCGCTTTTGAGTGTTATAGGAGTTATTACTAGAGATGTCCGATAAATGCTTTAAAATGTAATATCGGAAATTATCGGTATCGGTTTCAAAAAGTATAATTTATGACTTTTTAAAACACCTCTGTTTACACGGACGTAGGGAGAAGTACAGAGCGCCAATAAACCTTGAAGGCACTGCCTTTGCGTGCCGGCCCAGTCACATAATATCTACGGCTTTTCACACACACAAGTGAATGCCATGCATACTTGGTCAACAGCCATACAGGTCACACTGAGGGTGACCGTATAAACAACTTCAACACTGTTACAAATATGCGCCACACTGTGAACCCACACCAAACAAGAATGACAAACACATTTCGGGAGAACATCCGCACCGTAACACAACATAAACACAACAGAGCAAATACCCAGAACCCCTTGCAGCACTAACTCTTCCGGGATGCTACAATATACACCCCCCGCCCACCTCAACCTCCTCATGCTCTCTCAGGGAGAGCATGTCCCAAATTCCAAGCTGCTGTTTTGAGGCATGTTAAAAAAAATAATGCACTTTGTGACTTCAATAATAAATATGGCAGTGCCATGTTGGCATTTTTTTCCATTACTTGAGTTGATTTATTTTGGAAAACCTTGTTACATTGTTTAATGCATCCAGCGGGGCATCACAACAAAATTAGGCATAATAATGTGTTCATTCCACGACTGTATATATCGGTATCGGTTGATATCGGAATCTGTAATTAAGAGTTGGACAATTTCGGAATATCGGATATCGGCAAAAAAGCCATTATCGGACATCTCTATTTTTAACCCAACTTCTGGTTTAGAAAAGGACAAACCCCTTATTTTAGTTATTTTAACTCAACATTTTGGGTTATTTTTTTCAATTATTTAACCAAAAAGTTAAATTATGATAACTGTGGAGTTAAAAACTCAGAAGTGTCAGTCAAGTGTCAATCCATGCCCTACATCAGTGTTTTTCAACCACTGTGCCGCGGCACACTAGTGTGCCGTGAGATACAGTCAGGTGTGCCGTGGGAGATTATCTAATTTCACCTATTTGGGGTAAAAAATATTTTTGGCAAATTAGTAATTATAATCTGCTAATAAAGTGCCATTGTTGAGTGTCGGTGCTGTCTAGAGCTCGGCATAGTAACCGTGTAATACTCTTCCATGTCAGTAGGTGGCAGCAGGTAGCTAACGGAAACAGCGGGAGGCAGTGTGCAGGTAAAAAGGTGTCTAATGCTTAAACCAAAAATAAACAAAAGGTGAGTGCCACTAAGAAAAGGCATTGAAGCTTAGGGAAGGCTATGCAGAACGCAGAACTAAAACTGAACTAGCTACAAAAGTAAACAAAAACAGAATGCTGGACGACAGCAAAAACTTACTGTGGAGCAAAGACGGCGTCCACAATGTACATCCGAACATGACATGACAATCGACAATGTCCACACAAAGAAGGATAAAAATTGCGGGAAATATCGCTCAAAGGAAGACATGAAACTGCTACAGGAAAATACCAAAATAAGACAAAAACACACCAAAATAAGAGCGCAAGACAAGAACTAAAACACTACACACAGGAAAACAGAAAACAACTCCAAATAAGTCAGGGTGTGATGTGACAGGTGGTGACAGTACACCTACTTTGAGACAAGAGCTATATCGATGCATGCTTGGTTATGGTTTAAAGTCATATCCAACAATTGCGACAACGACTTTTTACTGTCAACTGAGTTTCGTTTTTTAATGATTTCTGCTGGTGGTGTGCCTCTGGATTTTTTCAACGCAAAAAATGTGGCTTGGCTCAAAAAAGGTTGAAAAACACTGCCCTACATGGTGGAAAACTACATGGTCAAAACCATTGACAACTACAATTCCCAGAATGCCAAGGGAACATGGCCGCCAAATGACCGATTGAAGGCACCTGAAAAGGAATGGAGGTTCACTCAGACTCATTTACCAAACAAGCTGCATGCAAGGAAGAACAGCAAGCAGGCACAACCGCAAGATCTACTCAACAAGTTTCTCCAAACACACCAATGGTCGGTGAAAATGCTTCTTCATTCGATGACGATCGAAATACTTACTTTGATATGCTTAACTTTTACCTGCAAGCTTCTTAACTTGCTTACTCAACTATCTTAATGTGTTTGTTGGAACTGCTGAGTTCAAGTTGAACTATGTTAAATGGTTTAAGCTTAAGTTAAAATGGCAAATGCTTAAAGTTAAAAGGTTTAAAGTCAAAGCATATGGTTTTAATGTTTAAAGTTAAAGTACAAAAGATTAATGCAAAGTTAAAGGATAAATTCATGTTTAAGTAAAATGTAAAAGTTAAAACATATAAAAAGTTGATCAATTGGAAATCATGAGTTGTCCGTGGGTCCTTTTGGAGTAGAAGAGTGGAACTTAACAATAACTTAATGTTGGGTTATTCCCAACCAAACTATTGGGTTGAAATTTTGAACCCAAAAGTTGAGTTATGCTAACTCAATGTTGGTTGATTCATAACCCAACTTCTGGGTTGAATTTATTTAACCCAAAAGTTGAGTTATGCTAACTCAATGTTGGTTGATTCACAACCTAGCTATTGGTTTGAATTATTTAACCCAAAAGTTGAGTTATGCCTTCTCAATGTTTGTTGATTCATAACCCAACTTCTGGGTTGAATTTATTCAACCTAAAAGTTGAGTTGCGCTAACTCAATGTTGGTTGATTCAAAATCCAACTATTGGGTTGAATTATTTAACCCAAAAGTCAAGTTATGCTAACTCAATGTTGGTTGATTCATAATCCAACTATTGGGTTGAATTATTTAACCCAAAAGTCGAGTTATACTAACTCAATATTAGTTGATTCATAATCCAACTATCGGGTTGATTTATTTGAACCCGAAAGGGACAAGCGGTAGAAAATGGATTAATGGATATAAAAACACACACACTATTTCATTAGGATGACCTGACCGCTTATGAGGTGGCGACTTGTCCAGGGTGTACCCCGCCTTCCGCCCGAATGCAGTTGGGATAGGCTTTAGCGACCGACCCCCCGCGAACCCGAAAGGGACAAGCGGTAGAAAATGGATGGAAAAACACACACACTATTTCATTAAGATGACCTGACTGCTTATGAGGTGGCAAATTGTCCAGGGGTGTACCCCACCTTCCGCCCAAATGCAGTTGGGATAGGCTCCAGCGACACACATGCGAACCCGAAAGAAAATGGATGGATGGATGGAAAAACACACACACACACTATTTCATTAGGATGACCTGACTGATATGAGGTGGCGACTTGTCCAGGGGTGTACTCCGCCTTCCGCCCGAATGCAGCTAAGATAGGCTCCAGCGACCCCGAAAGGGACAAACAATAGAAAATGGATGAATGTATAAAAACACACACACACACTATTTCATTAGGATGACCTGACCGCTTATGAGGTGGTGACTTGTCCAGGGGTGTACCCCGCCTTCCGCCTGAATGCAGCAGAGATAGGCTCCAGCAACCCCGAAAGGGACAAACGGTAGAAAATGGATGGATGGATAAAAACACACACACTATTTCTTTAGGATGACCTGACCGCTTATGAGGTGGCGACTTGTCCAGGGGTGTACCCCGCCTTCCGCCCGAATGCAGCTAAGATAGGCTCCAGCGACCCCGAAAGGGACAAACAATAGAAAATGGATGAATGTATAAAAACACACACACACTATTTCATTAGGATGACCTGACCGCTTATGAGGTGGTGACTTGTCCAGGGTGTACCCCGCCTTCCGCATGAATGCAGCTGAGATAGGCTCAAACGACCCCCTCCCCGCAACACCGAAAGGGACAAGCAGTAGAAAATGGATGGATGGATGGAAAAACACACACACTATTTCATTAGGATGACCTGACCGCTTATGAGGTGGTGACTTGTCCAGGGGTGTACCCCGCCTTCCGCCCGAATGCAGCTGAGATAGGCTCAAACGACCCCCTCCCCGCAACACCGAAAGGGACAAGCAGTAGAAAATGGATGGATGGATAGAAAAACACACACACTATTTCATTAGGATGACCTGACTGATATGAGGTGGCGACTTGTCCAGGGGTGTACCCCGCCTTCCGCCCGAATGCAGCTGAGATAGGCTCAAACGACCCCCTCCCCGCAACACCGAAAGGGACAAGCAGTAGAAAATGGATGGATGGATGGAAAAACACACACACACTATTTCATTAGGATGACCTGACTGATATGAGGTGGCGACTTGTCCAGGGGTGTACTACGCCTTCCGCCCGAATGCTGCTGAGCTATAGGCTCCAGCGACCCCGAAAGGGACAAACGGTAGAAAATGGATGGATGGATAGAAAAACACACACTATTTCTTTAGGATGACCTGACCGCTTATGAGATGGTGACTTGTCCAGGGGTGTACCCCGCCTTCCGCCCGAATGCAGCTGAGATAGGCTCCAGCGACCCCGAAAGGGACAAGCGGTAGAAAATGGATGGACGGATAGAAAAACACACACTATTTCTTTAGGATGACCTGACCGCTTATGAGGTGGCGACTTGTCCAGGGTGTACCCCGCCTTCCGCATGAATGCAGCTGAGATAGGCTCAAACGACCCCCTCCCCGCAACACCGAAAGGGACAAGCAGTAGAAAATGGATGGATGGATGGAAAAACACACACACTATTTCATTAGGATGGCCTGACTGATATGAGGTGGCGACTTTTCCAGGGTGTACCCCGCCTTCCGCCCGAATGCTGCTGAGATAGGCTCCAGCGACCCCGAAAGGGACAAACGGTAGAAAATGGATGGATGGATCTGACTGCTTTGTTTTTTTTTCACTTCTTTTGTAGTTGTCCGACCAGATCAGGGGTCGGCAACCCAAAATGTTGAAAGAGCCATATTGGACCAAAAAAACAAAAACAAATCTGTCTGGAGCCGCAAAAAATTAAAAGCCATATTACATGTGTCATGAGATATAAATGTAATTAAGAGGACTTAAAGGAAACTAAATTAGCTCAAATATAGCTACAAATTAGGCATAATGATGCAATATGTACATATAGCTAGCCTAAATAGCATGTTAGCATCGATTAGCTTGCAGTCATGCAGTGACCAAATATGTCTGATTAGCACTCCACACAAGTCAATAACATCAACAAAACTCACCTTTGTGCACTCATGTACAACGTTAAAAGTGTGGTGGACAAAATGAGACAGAAAAAGAAGTGGCATAAAACACGTCCGAGAAAGTCGGAGAAAGTTATGCATGTAAACAGACTATACGGTGAGTTCAAGGACCGCCAAAATAAGTAGGACAAAACGGCGCTCGCCAAATACTTGAATCAGTGAAGCATATTTAATATAAACAGTGTGATTTATAACAATTACGGAGGTTTGTGTCATGTTTGTCCTCCTACAGAAACCATACTAAAACAAAAAAATTGATTTTTTTTCCCCCTGATCTTTTTCCATTCTTCATACATTTTTGAAAAATCTCCAGAGAGCCACTAGGGCGGCGCTAAAGAGCCGCGGGTTGCCGACCCCCGGACCAGATGGATGCTTTTCAATGTTTGAACACAAGTCTAAAAAAAAATAGGAACACGTTGTATTCTTCACCACTTGTTGCTGTCCGCCATTTAATTCTCGCAACATTCTGCTCTGTTCACGCACTCGCGGAGTTGCAAAAGTTGAAATAAGTTGTTTGTCCTCATCTCGGAGTCAAGTGGGAGGAGAAGGCTTTGCATTTACCTGCGTGTCCTTCACCCGGAACGCTGCTCTCCAGGGGGAATATGTCCGAGCATTTCTCCCGGTCCACATGGTCGGTGAGGCAGAGGTCGGTGACGATCTGCAGCGCCCTCTGGCACAGCGTGACGCGGTCCCCGCTCCGGACGCTCATGTCTCTCCGGTTAAGCCATTGCGCGCCGGAGGGGGGCCCGGGCGGCCGGGGGTTCATCGTTCACAGGGCGGCGTGGAGGCGCGCCGTGTCCGCGTCGGCGTCCATCGGCGCGGGGTGCGAGGAGGACGAGCGGCCGCACGCAACTTCTCCGAGGCGCGTCCGTGCGCAGAGTGAGCGAGTCGGACCTGTTGCGCGACTACTTGGGCGGGGGGGAGGGCGCTCTCTCCTGACTGGGTGCCGACCACCCTGGAGAGTCAGAGTCCCCCCCTGTGGACTCTCCTCACCGCAGGACGTTGGCGCCTACATTTCATGTCTTTTTTATTTATTCATTTTTTTAATTTTTTTTTTTCATAAAGGCTTTTTTTCATAAAGGAGACACATTTTTGAAGCTTCTCAGGTGGAATTCTTTCCCATTTTTGCTTGATGTCGTTCAACAGTCTCCGTTGTGGTATTTTAGGCTTCATAATGCACCACACATTTTCAACGGGAGACAGGTCTGGACTACAGGCAGGCCAGTCTAGTACCCGCACTCTTTTACTATGAAGCCACGCTATTATAACATGTGGCTTGGCATTGTCTTGCTGAAATAAGCAGGGGCGTCCATGGTAACGTTGCTTGGATGGCAACATATGTTGCTCCAAAAGCTGTATGTACCTTTCAGCATTAATGGTGCCTTCACAGACGTGTAAGTTACCCATGTCTTGGGCACTAATACACCCCCATACCATCACACATGCTGGCTTTTCCACTTTGCCCCTAGAACAGTCCGGATGGTTCTTTTCCTCTTTGACGACGTCCACAGTTTCCAAAAACATTTTGAAATGTGGACTCGTCAGACCACAGAACACTTTTCCACTTTGCATCAGTCCATCTTAGATGAGCTCGGGGCCCGGCGAAGCCGGCGGCGTTTCTGGGTGTTGTTGATAAATGGCTTTCGCTTTGCATAGTAGAGTTTTAACTTCGCACTTACAGATGTAGCGACCAACTGTAGTTACTGACAGTGGTTTTCTGAAGTGTTCCTGAGCCCATGTGGTGATATCCTTTACACGCAGGTGGAATTCTTTCCCATTCTTGCTTGATGTCGTTCAACAGTCTCCGTTGTGGTATTTTAGGCTTCATAATGCACCACACATTTTCAACGGGAGACAGGTCCGGACTACAGGCAGGCCAGTCTAGTACCCGCACTCTTTTACTATGAAGCCACGCTATTATAACATGTGGCTTGGCATTGTCTTGCTGAAATAAGCAGGGGCGTCCATGATAACGTTGCTTGAATGGCAACATATGTTGCTCCAAAAGCTGTATGTACCTTTCAGCATTAATGGCGTCTTCACAGACGTGTAAGTTACCCATGTCTTGGGCACTAATACACCCCCATACCATCACACATGCTGGCTTTTCCACATTTCCCCTAGAACAGTCCGGATGGTTCTTTTCCTCTTTGACGACGTCCACAGTTTCCAAAAACATTTTGAAATGTGGACTCGTCAGACCACAGAACACTTTTCCACTTTGCATCAGTCCATCTTAGATGAGCTCGGGGCCCAGCGAAGCCGGCGGCGTTTCTGGGTGTTGTTGATAAATGGCTTTCGCTTTGCATAGTAGAGTTTTAACTTGCACTTACAGATGTAGCGACCAACTGTAGTTACTGACAGTGGTTTTCTGAAGTGTTCCTGAGCCCATGTGGTGATATCCTTTACACGCTGATGTGGCTTTTTGATGCAGTACCGCCTGAGGGATCGAAGGTCACGGGCATTTGATGTTGGTTTTCAGGCTTTTCGCTTACATGCAGTGATTTCTCCAGATTCTCTGAACCTTTTGATGATATTACGGAGCGTAGATGGGGAAATCCCTAAATTCCTTGCAATAGCTGGTTGAGAAATGTTGTTCTTAAACTGTTGGACAATTTACTCACGCGTTTGTTGACAAAGTGGTGACCCTCGCCCCATCCTTGTTTGTGAACGACTGAGCATTTCATGGAATCTACTTTTATACCCAATCATGGCACCCACCTGTTCCCAATTAGCCTGTTTGCCACTTGTGCCAGCTTTTTTGAAAGATGCTGCAGGCATGAAATTCCAAATGAGCTAATATTTGCCAAAAAAAACAAAGTTTACCAGTTCGAATGTTAAATATCTTTTCTGGTCTGGACTACAGGCAGGCCAGTCTAGTACCCGCACTCTTTTACTATGAAGCCACGTTGACGTAAGACGTGGCTTGGCATTGTCTTGCTGAAATAAACAGGGGCGTCCACGGTAACGTTGCTTGGATGGCAACATGTGTTGCTCCAAAAGCTGTATGTACCTTTCAGCATTAATGGTGCCTTCACAGATGTGTAAGTTACCCATGTCTTGGGCACTAATACACCCCCATACCATCACAGATGCTGGCTTTTACACTTTGCGCCTAGAACAGGGGTCGGGAACCCGCGGCTCATGCGGCTCTTTAGCGCCGCCCTAGTGGCTCTCTGGAGCTTTTTCAAAAATGTACGAAAAATGGAAAAAGATGATGGGAAAAAAATATATTTTTAGTTTTAGTATGGTTTCTGTATGAGGACAAACATGACACAAACCTCCCTAATTGTTATAAAGCACACTGTTTATATTAAACATGCTTCTCTGATTCGAGTATTTGGCGAGCGCCGTTTTGTCCTACTAATTTTGGCGGTCCTTGAACTCACCGCAGTTTGTTTACATGTATAACTTTCTCCGACTTTCTAGGACGTGTTTTATGCCACTACTTTTTCCGTCTCATTTTGTCCACCAAACCTTTAACGTTGTGCATGAATGCACAAAGGTGAGTTTTGTTGATGTTATTGACTTGTCTGGAGTGCTAATCAGACATATTTGGTCACTGCATGACTGCAAGCTAACCTCCCTAGTTGTTATAAATCACACTGTTTAAATTAAACATGCTTCTCTGATTCGAGTATTTGGCGAGCGCCGTTTTGTCCTACTAATTTTGCCGGTCCTTGAACTCACCTTAGTTTGTTTACATGTATAACTTTCTCCGACTTTCTAGAACGTGTTTTATGCCACTACTTTTTCTGTCTCATTTTGTCCACCAAACCTTTAACGTTGTGCGTGAATGCACAAAGGTGAGTTTTGTTGATGTTATTGACTTGTGTGGAGTGCTAATCAGACATATTTGGTCACTGCATGACTGCAAGCTAACCTCCCTAATTGTTATAAAGCACACTGTTTATATTAAACATGCTTCACTGATTCGAGTATTTGGCGAGCGCCGTTTTGTCCTACTAATTTTGGCGGTCCTTGAACTCACCTTAGTTTGTTTACATGTATAACTTTCTCCGACTTTCTAGGACGTGTTTTATGCCACTACTTTTTCCATCTTATTTTGTCCACCAAACCTTTAACGTTGTGCGTGAATGCACAAAGGTGAATTTTGTTGATATTATTGACTTGTGTGGAGTGCTAATCAGACATATTTGGTCACTGCATGACTGCAAGCTAACCTCCCTAATTGTTATGAATCACACTGTTTATATTAAACATGCTTCACTGATTCGAGTATTTGGCGAGCGCCGTTTTGTCCTACTAATTTTGGCGGTCCTTGAACTCACCTTAGTTTGTTTACATGTATAACTTTCTCCGACTTTCTAGGACATGTTTTATGCCACTACTTTTTCTGTCTCATTTTGTCCACCAAACTTTTAACGTTGTGCGTGAATGCACAAAGGTGAGTTTTGTTGATGTTATTGACTTGTGTGGAGTGCTAATCAGACATATTTGGTCACTGCATTAATGCAAGCTAATCGATGCTAACATGCTATTTAGGCTAGCTATATGTACATATTGCATCATTATGCCTCATTTGTAGCTATATTTGAGGTCATTTAGCTTCCTTTAAGTCCTCTTAATTCAATTTATATCTCATGACACACTATCTGTATGTAATATGGCTTCTAATGTAATATGACAGATTTGTTTTTGTATTTTTGGTCCAATATGGCTCTTTCAACATTTTGGGTTGCCGACCCCTGGTCTAGAACAATCCGGATGGTTCTTTTCCTCTTCGGTCCGGAGTTTCCAAAAACCGTTTTAAATGTGGACTCGTCAGACCACTGAACACTTTTCCACTTTGCATCCGTCCATCTTAGATGAGCTCGGGCCCAGCGAAGCCGGCGGCGTTTCTGGGTGTTGTTGATAAATGGCTTTCGCTTTGCACGGTAGAGTTTTAACTTGCACTTACAGATGTAGATTGATTGATTGATGTGCTTTACAATGGTTTGAAAACAAAATGATGTTGATCGCTAGCTGTAAGCTAATGGCAGAAAGTAAGACCTTTGCTACGCCATCTAGTGGCGGGGAGGCTTGTAACTCCAATAATCATCACAATTGAAAGTGTGACAAAAAGCAGCGAGACCGCTCACATCTCAAAATACCGTATTTTTCAGACTATAAGGCGCACTTTAAAATCCGTCCATTTTCTCAAAACTCGACGGTGCGCCTTATAACCCGGTGCGCCTGATGTACGGAATAATTTTGGTTGTGCTTACCGACCTCGCAGCTATTTTACGTGGTACATGGTGAAATGATAAGTGTGACCAGTAGATGGCAGTCACACAAAAGAGATACGTGTAGACTGCAATATGATGGCAGTCACACATAAGAGATATGTGTAGACTGCAATATGATGGCAGTCGCACATACGAGATATGTGTAGTGTCAGAATAATTGTATCTAAGTTATCACAAAACTTTGTGTTACATTGAGTTCAGCTCGCCCTGCGAGAGGACAAAAGCTGTCTTTGATCCTACCAAGCAAAAGGCTTGTAAAACTCCACTGTGGAGGATGGGGAGCGACATGAAGGCGTCGGTTTCTTTGATGTATTGCAATCCACAGGAAGATTTTGTCTTTACCCGAGAGCTACAAAGCGGAGAGCAGGCAGGGCCTGACCTCCCTCCAGGCACCTTTTCTTTGAACTTTTTTAATCAAAGGCGATGGCTGTTTACGACCCCCCTCCCTTAGAAACAGCTGTTGCCATGTAATCAGGGAAAGTCCAAATAAAAGAGGAGGCGTACAATCTTTGGTGAGAGCGTGGTGGAGACTGTCCAAGAGTACAGCCCAGACGTTTCACACAACAGCTGCAGCGGAGGGTGATGTAGACTTGTGGCGCCATGGTTACCGCCTCATCCGAAGGTGACTGGCAGTAACCATTGTGAAGCACCGCGGCAAAGAAAATCCCAGGTACATGCCGTTAGACACAACTACTTGTATTTTCTTCTTTGCCTGCTGTACTTACCTATTTTTGTCTGCTTTGTCTTTGAGACATTACTAGAGTGTAGGAACTCTTGCAAAAAAAATGTCATTCACAGCAATGAGATATTATGTAATATACCGGACAATAAGTCTCCATCTTTTTTCCTACGCTTGTAAAGTGGTGCAGATCATTTATGGATTTTTCTTCGCTGACAGCCACAATGAGGATAGTTTTTTTGTTTGTTTTTTTAAACAGCAGAAACCCTGAATAGGTGTGTTAATGACGGCATCTCTAGGATGAGGTCGCTCAATGCAGGCGCTGCGGGGACCCTCTGTTTAGTTCAGTGGTTCTTAACCTTGTTGGAGGTACCGAACCCCACCAGTTTCATATGCGCATTCACCGAACCCTTCTTTAGTGAAAAATAAAACGTTTTTTTTTTCAAATTAAAGATAAAGTTATGTGTTTTTGGTAACACTTTAGTATGGGGAACATATTCTAAGTAACAAAGACTTCTTTTTTTTTTTTTTTTTTTTTTTTTTTAATCAACATAAAAATAAACGCAAGATACACTTACCATTAGTGCATCAACCCAAATAAACCTCCCTCCCCCACTCATCCACACTCATTTACACAAAAAGGGCTGTCTCTTTCCGTTATTAAAAAAAAAACTTCTGGTTCCTACAATATAGAATAATACAGTCTGCAATGGTTACAGTCCTTAAAGTACACTTGATTGTGTGTGCTGCTGGTCCACTAACATTTTCATTAATTACTATTTTTTATGTAATTGTCTTTATATTGTTTAACTTTCTCTTTTATTAAAAAAAAAAGTATTTTTTGAACTTATTTATCTGATTCTATCTTATCTAAAATAATTAAAAAAATAAAAAAATAAAAAATAAAAATAAATAATAAAAATAAAATTAAAGGACCTTATCTTCACCAGACCAGGTTGTCAGTGAAATTAGTAACAAAGACTTAATTTAGAGTTATTTGGTTAGGGTTAGGGTTAGAGGGTTAGGGCCAGGGTTAGGGTTATAATAAGGCCATGCGAAATAAGGCATTATTAAATTAAAAGCCTATATGTTACTAATTTGCATGTTAATAAGGAACTAACTAATGGTGAATATGTTCCCCATACTAAAGTGTTACCATGTTTTTTTTACTGGTGCACAAAATGAACCGTGCATGAACATCACCTTGTTCAAACAACAAAACCAACACAGTGCATAAACTCACAACTAGAGATGTCCGATTAATATCGGCCTGCCGATATTATCGGCCGATAAATGCTTTAAAATGTAATAGATAGTACTTTATTGATTCCTTCAGTATCGGAAATTATCGGTATTGTTTTTTTTTTATTATCGATATCGGTTGTTTTTATTTTTTTTAAATTTTTTTTTATTAAATCAACATAAAAAACAGAAAATACACTTACAATTAGTGCACCAACCCAAAAAAACCTCCCTCCCCCATTCACACTCATTCACACAAAAGGGTTGTTTCTTTCTGTTATTAATATTCTGGTTCCTACATTATATATCAATATATATCAATACAGTCTGCAAGGGATACAGTCCGTAAGCGCACATGATTGTGTGTGCTGCTGGTCCACTAATAGTACTAACCTTTAACAGTTCATTTTACTCATTTTCATTAATTACTAGTTTCTATGTAACTGTTTTTATATTGTTTTACTTTCTTTTTTATTCAAGAAAATGTTTTTAATTTATTTATCTTATTTTATTTTATTCATTTTTTAAAAAAAGGACCTTATCTTCACCATACCTGTTTGTCCAAATTAGGCATAAAAATGTGTTGATTCCACGACTGTAGATATAGCGTATCGGTTGATATCAGTATCGGTAATTAAGAGTTGGACAATATCTGAATATCGGATATCGGCAAAAAGCCATTATCGGACATCCCTACTCACAACAAATTACACACCTGCAAATCAGTCTGAGTTCTGCTCTTGCCGTATCCGTAATACACCGATGGGGAGAAGTTTTTATTTACACGATGAGTCGGGTGTGTCTTGACCTCCGCCGAACCCCTGAGCCCGACTCACCGAACCCCTAGGGTTCCATCGAGCCCAGGTTAAGAACCACTGGTTTAGTTAAAGTTAAAGTACCAATGATTGTCACACACACACTAGGTGTGGTGATATTTGTCCTCTGCATTTGACCCATCCCCTTGTTCTACCCCCTGGGTGGTGAGGGGAGCAGGGAGCAGCAGCGGTGGCCGCGCCCGGGAATAAATTTTGGTGATTTAACCCCCATTTCCAACCCTTGATGCTGAGTGCTAAGCAGGGAGGTAATGGCTCGCATTTTTTATAGTCTTTGGTATGACTCGGCTGGGGTTTGTACTCACAACCTACAGATCTCAGGGCGGACATTCTAACCACTAGGCCACTGAGTACCGTATTTTTCGGAGTATAAGTTGCATCGGCCGAAAATGCATAATAAAGAAGTAAAAAAACATATATAAGCCGCACTGGAGTATAAGTCGTATTTTTTGGGGAAGTTTATTTGATAAAAGCCAACACCAATAATGGACATTTGAAAGGCAATTTAAAATAAATAAAGAATAGTGAACAACAGGCTGAATAAGTGTACGTTATATGAGGCATAAATAACCAACTGAGAACGTGCCTGGTATGTTAACGTAACATATTATGGTAAGAGTCATTCAAATAACTATAACTGGGGTCGGCAACCCGCGGCTCTAGAGCCGCATGCGGCTCTTTAGCGCCGCCCTAGTGGCTCTCTGGAGCTTTTTCAAAAATGTATGAAAAATGGAAAAAAGATGAGGGGAAAAAACATATTTTTTGTTTTAATATGGTTTCTGTATGAGGACAAACATGACACAAACCTCCCTAGTTGTTATAAAGCACACTGTTTGTATTAAACATGCTTCACTGATTCGAGTATTTGGCGAGCGGCGTTTTGTCCTACTAATTTTGGCGGTCCTTGAACTCACCGCAGTTTGTTTACATGTATAACTTTCTCCGACTTTCTAGGACGTGTTTTATGCCACTTCTTTTTCTGTCTCATTTTGTCCACCAAACTTTTAACGTTGTGCGTGAAGGCACAAAGGTGAGTTTTGTTGATGTTATTGACTTGTGTGGAGTGCTAATCAGACATATTTGGTCACTGCATTAATGCTAGCTAATCGATGCTAACATGCTATTTAGGCTAGCTATATGTACATATTGCATCATTATGCCTCATTTGTAGCTATATTTGAGGTCATTTGGTTTCCTTTAAGTCCTCTTAATTCAATTTATATCTCATGACACACTATCTGTATGTAATATGGCTTTTAATTTTTTGACGCTCCAGACAGATTTGTTTTTGTATTTTTGGTCCAATATGGCTCTTTCAACATTTTGGGTTGCCGACCCCTGAACTATAACATATAAAACATGCTATACGTTTACCAAACAATCTGTCACTCCTAATCGCTAAATCCCATGAAATCTTATACGTCTAGTCTCTTACGTGAATGAGATAAATAATATTATTTGATATTTTACGGTAATGTGTTAATAATTTCACACATAAGTCGCTCCTGACTATAAGTCGCACCCTCGGCCAAACTATGAAAAAAAACTGCGACTTATAGTCCGAAAAATACGGTAGGTAATGGCGGCATCTTTAGGACGAGTTCGCTCAACGCAGGCGCTGCGGCGACGGATCTTTCAACCAGAAGTACAAGGGCCGTTTCGTATCCTAGCCATCCATAGCGTTTCTACTCATATGGATTATTCATTCATCACTCAAAGCAGCGTTTTTAAATTTTACAATAAAACAAAACCATTTTTATTAACTAAACCATCATGAGTGATGTCTGTGGGAGTGTTTTCATGCACATTTGTATGTGCTATCGTAATGTATTTAAGCTAGCGGGGTTAGCAATAGCTTACGGTTGTGTTTGTCAAGCAATACTAACTTACAATGGCATTCTTTTTGTATTGTTTCAGTTTCATCAATTCACAAAGTTGTCACCGTGGAGTTATTGAGCTCGCTTCCACAGCTAGTGGGTCCATGACGATGACTTCTGTTTTGTTTCATCGGCCGTTTCGCTGTCGTGTTACAGACACCGTTTGGAAACAATCAAGGTATGTAAATAAACATTTACAAAATCTTTCTGCGTAAATAATGAATTTTACAGCATACATTCTGCTTAAAGTCCAGTGTGACTAATACAATACAAAATTGAGTGGGTGCGGCTTATATACCGATGTGCTCTATTGTCCGGGAAATGCAATAATAGGATTCAGAGAAACTATCAGTTTCCATGACAAAATATGTCTTTTTTTAACATAGCATATTTTGTGGAGTGACTGTGTGTGGTTTTTTTCCGGAAGGTGTGTAAGACGCTGATGTTGCTTGAAAAATGTCCACTTATACATAGAAAGCAGGGCTGTGCGATATGACAGGAGAGAAATGATCACAATTAATTTGAATACAAATTAATACCAAACCCAAAACCAGTGAAGTTGGCACGTTGTGTCAATGGTAAATAAAAACATTTGCAAATCCTTTTCGACCTATATTCAATTGAATAGACTGCAAAAACAAGGTGCTTCAGAAACCCACTGTCAGTAACTACAGTTTGTCGCTACATCTGTAAGTGCAAGTTAAAACTCTACTATGCAAAGCAGAAGCCATTTATCAACAACACCCAGAAATGCCGCCAGCTCCGCTTGGCCCGGGCTCATCTAAGATGGACTGATACAAAGTGGAAAAGCGTTCTGTGGTCTGATGAGTCCACATTTCAAATTGTTTTTGGAAACTGTGGACGTCGTGTCCAAAGAGGAAAAGAACCATCCGGATTGTTCTAGGCGCAAAGTGTAAAAGCCAGCATGTGTGATGGTATTGGGGTGTATTAGTGCCCAAGACATGGGTAACTTACACATCTGTGAAGGCGCCATTAATGCTGAAAGGTACATACAGGTTTTGGAGCAACATATGTTGCCATCCAAGCAACGTTATCATGGACGCCCCTGCTTATTTCAGCAAGACAATGCCAAGCCACGTGTTACAACAGCGTGGCTTCATAGTAAAAGAGTGCGGGTACTAGACTGGCCTGCCTGTAGTCCAAAGCTGTCTCCCATTGAAAATGTGTGGTGCATTATGAAGCCTAAAATAGCAAAACGGAGACCACCGGACTGTTGAACAACTTAACACGCGAAGTCCCAGAGAAGGGTCAATTGACATTTTTACCTAGAAAACACACAAGAGGGTCATTTGACCCCTAGTCCCCCCTGTGGACACTCCTTTTGTTATGAAAATGTGGCTGTTAGTGGCACACGGCAGGGGGCCACTTGAGCCTGTGTGGGGGAGGGGACCTTACAGCTCAAGCTTTAGTTCTGAGGTAGGTTGTGTGTGTTTTTGCAAGGATCAACAGAATGAAGGGATCAACACTCTGACATTTATTGTTAAAAAAAATACAAAACAAAACATATTTACAAAGAATGAAAAAGCAACTGTTTTCCCAGTTTTGGTGTGGAGGGTTGTTGCAGAAGCAATTGTTATTTTTGTGTGCCAAAAATAGTTTAAAAAAAAAAATTTACAAAGAAAAAAGCATATTTACAAAGAATGAAAAACCATGTCCATGTAAACGTGACTGACATACTTTGAGCAGTCACTCACAATCCTGGCACTGCCATTGCTCCTTTCGGCATTTCCCACATGTATAATTTTTCTGTCTACCTAGACAAACTGCCCCTAACAGCCTCATTACCATAACAAAATGAGTGATTAGTGTATTCGGGAAAAGCGTCGGGCCAAATGACCCCTCTCTGGGTCTTCTAGGTAGACAGAAAAATGCTGGGACTTCTAAGCTGTACATCAAGCAAGAATGGAAAATAATTCCACCTGAAAAGCTTCAAAAATGTGTCTCCTCAGTTCCCAAACCTTTACTGAGTGTTGTTAAAAGGAAAGGCCATGTAACACAGTGGTAAAAATGGCCCTGTGCCAACTTTTTTGCAATGTGTTGCCGCCATTAAATTCTAAGTTAATGATTATTTGCAAAAAAAAATAAAGTTTATGAGTTTGAACATGAAATATCTTGTCTTTGCAGTCTATTCAATTGAATATAAGTTGAAAAGGATTTGCAAATCATTGTTTTCTGTTTTTATTTACCATTTACACAACGTGACAAATTCACTGGCCTTGGGTTTTGTATCATGTGTAAAGAGAAGAGAACAACTTGTTTTTTCCTCTCAAAGTTCTTACGTTATTTTGCCTGTCATCACATACTTCATTCGGCAGTAAAGAAATAATCAGGGGCGCCCTGAATACTACAATACTTTTATTTGGTAAATGATTACACACATTACTGTCGTCATGAACGGCCTTCAGCTCATCAAAGCCCTGCTCCCCCCACCATCACCCTCCCCACCAATGCCAGCACTTCATTAAAGGACTCAATGGACTCCAAGGACATCACAGGACTCCAAGGACATCATCAAATCAAATCAAATCAAATCAACTTTATTTATAAAGCACATTTAAAATTTACCACAGGGGTAGCCAAAGTGCTGTACAATGGGCAGGTTAAAAATAATACGAGAACCGAGCAAACACAACACAACACAAACAGATTACGATAAAAAAAAATAAAAAATAAAATATAAAAAGTCATAGGACTGTAAAGGCCCTCTCCATCCGAGAAGAAGATGTATGCCGGCAGTTCTTGAAGCTGAATTAAAGATTAAAGATTAAAGTACCAATGATTGTCACACACACACTAGATGTGGTGAAATTTTTCCTCTGCATTTGTCCCATCCCCTTGGGGAGCAGTGGGCAGCAGCGGCGCCGCGCCCGGGGAATACGCGGAAGGCCCCCGGGCCGGATGGTGTCTCCCCCTCCACTCTCAGACACTGTGCGGATCAGCTGGCTCCTGTCTTCACTGACATTTTTAACACCTGTCTGGAGCTATGCCGCGTGCCATCCTGCTTTAAGACCTCCGCCATTGTCCCTGTCCCCAAGAAAGCACGGATCACAGGACTAAATGACTACAGGCCGGCCGCGCTGACGTCTGTGGTCATGAAGTCCTTTGAGCGCTTGGTCCTGCCCCACCTCAAGGACATCACCGCCCCCCTCCTGGACCCACTGCAGTTCACCTATAGAGCCAACAGGTCTGTGGATGATGCAGTGAACCTGGCCCTCCACTTCATCCTGGAGCATCTGTACTCCCCAGGAACCTACGCTAGGATCCTGTTTGTGGACTTCAGCTCTGCCTTCAACACCATCCTCCCTGGACTGCTACAAGACAAGCTCTACCAGCTCAGCGTGCCCGACTCCCTCTGCAGTTGGATCAATGACTTCCTGACAGACCGAAGACAGCACGTGCGGCTGGGGAAGATTGTCTCGGACAGTCGAACCACAAACACTGGTACTCCTCAGGGCTGTGTACTCTCCCCCTGGCTCTTCTCCCTGTATACAAACTGCTGCACCTCCAGTCACCAGTCCGTAAAACTGCTCAAGTTTGCGGATGACACCACCCTCATCGGGCTCATCTCGGATGGCGATGAATCCGCCTACAGGAGAGAGGTGGACCGGCTGGCGTCCTGGTGCAGCCTCAACAACCTGGAGCTGAACGCCCAGAAAACAGTGGAGATGATCATGGACTTCAGGAAAGTCACAGCCCCACCATCCCCCCTCACCCTGATTGACTCTCCCACCCCCGTCCCCATTGTGGACTCCTTCCGTTTCTTGGGCCTCAAGTGGGAGTTGACCATCAGCTCCCTCATCAAGAAGGCCCAGCAGAGGATGTACTTCCTGAGGCAGCTGAGGAAACTTAAGGTGCCGACCGAGATGCTGGTGCAGTTATACTCAGCCATCATAGAGTCCATCCTGACCTCCTCAATCACAGTGTGGTTCCCCGGCGCCACAGTCCAGGATAAGCATAGACTGCAGCGCATCGTACATGCTGCTGAGAAGGTAATTGGCTGCAAGCTCCCATCCCTCCAGGACTTGTTCTCCTTAAGGATCAGGAGGCGTGTGGGTCGGATCACAGCTGACTCTTCTCACCCTGGACACAAACTATTCTCCCCTCAGGCAGGAGACTACGCTCCATCCAGACCCACACCTCCCGCCACCTGAACAGTTTTTTCCCCTCGGCCATCAGGCAAATGAACAATAACTCCTAACAGTAGCTCCTTGAATCCCTTCTAAGTCTATAACAAGATCTGATAGCTCAGTTACAGCTCTTTTTATTACCAAATATGTGTTATATGTGTTTTATGTCGCACCATTGCACCAAGAAAAATTCCTAGTTTGTGAACCCGTTCTCAAACAATGGCAATAAAACTATTCTGATTCTGATTCTCATTCTGATTTGTCTTCTTTGATCACTTGCATGCATCAGTGCTTTTCACCATTGGTTTGGCAAACGGTGAAGCAGATTTTGGCTTTTTTTTTTAACATGTCAAATTCTGTATCTTTTATTTAAAGGAATCACATTACCGTGCAGTTTGAATTTGAGGTACTGTAAAAAAAAAAAAAAGTGTACCAACACATAAAACACGCTTAATGATTATTTCAGGAACAAAATGTTTTTATCCACAAACTCAGAAATGATTTGATCACAAAGTGTCTAAAAAATACCTTTTTCTGATTAATTTAGTGGGAATGTTTCTTCTCCCAGTCGAGGCCAATACAGTAGACATTCTGTGCGTGCCTGCGGAACCACATTCAGAGCGGGTTTACTGTGCACTAGGGATGATGTTCGAACCCGGTTCTCCCGGTTGTTCGATAAGAAAAGAACCGATTCCATGGACTCGAATCCCTTTTTGAGAACCGGTTCCCGTTATCGAGGCCACTATAGTAAAGAAAAAGAGTTGGTTCTTTATTTGAACGAATCCCTTCCCACAGGAAATGCCCTGTGGGACCTGCAATGTTCTGCCCATTTGATTGTAGACTCTTACTGACACCTTGTGGCGATATGAAAATACTACGCGTCATTAGTTTGGGCACTTCCGGGTTGGCGACGTCAGTTCAGTTCATGAGACAATTGAGAAGTTGTGTTAGGTCTTACAAGCCTTGGAAAAGATAAGTCTGTAAGTAAACTGTTTAACTTGTTTATGTAACTCAATATTAAGGTGGCAAGTGGGTACATTTGATACTAAGACGTTTATTGAAAAACGATGTTTGTGCACTGTTTCAATGGATGTTTTGAGGGCTTAAAATGTCTGTCAGTCGTGTATTTTCACCATCAAAATAGTTTCAACACTCAGAAGTATTTGTTTGACGATAGTACTGTATATTTGTGTGAAGCTAATATTTACATATTGTGTATTAAATTTCAGTATGTTAATTGAATCACATAGCTTATACATTTGTCATTGTGTGTATTTCAGTTTAAAAAAAAATAAAATAACAGTCCAGTGCAAGACAAAAGTAAAGATAGGAAAAGACAAACCAAGATCAACAACAATAAAGAGGCTAAATGGATTAATCTGCTTTGGAACTTTATTAGACGTTTTGGATTGTTTGTTAGCTGTCTGCCTGTGTGTGTGTAGTTAGTATGTTCCAATAGCAGCAGAAGTGCACTTTTTGGAGAGCTGTATTATTTTCAGTTTTGTGCCCAAGGGACTGATTTTATTTAACACTATATTATTATTTATACACCTATAGTGATCACAGAGACAGGTTGTTTTTGTGTTACTGTATGTATTTGTTTTTCTAAAAAATACCACTTAATATACTTTGGGTAACAACAGTCAATATTTATTTATTTTATTTTTTTAGGGGGTAACAGTCAATATTTATTTTTTTATTTTATTTTATTTTTTTCTTATAAAATAAAAGTGAGCTTTTGTTAAACCAAATATTGTGTTTTTTTTTCCATATACAACAACCTATCTGGATTCGATAAGAGAATCGATAAGGAATCGGTTCGATAAGAGGATTCGATAATGGGCTCGAACTCGATAATTTCTTATCAAACATCATCCCTACTGTGCACCACAAGCAGTCAGCGGAACTAAAGTCTGTCACTGACGTTGCTGCGTTGTTGTTGTCTCAACTTCTACGCTAGTGTTGGCCATATTTCTTTATTGTGTTCTTTCCAGGCTGCACTCCCAGCTGTGTAAGAGGTAAGAAGTACGACACTGATTGAGCATTGATTACGTCGTGACCAGCCTGACTTTTGAGACGGTGGACGCACGCACACGGACACAAACACGTTTACAAACACACGTGTGCACAAACACACACACACACACACACACATTCACAGACACACGCAGCATCACGGTCAATAAAGGCGGATTGTTCCGAGCACCGTTGCTTCCCTGATAATCAATAACTTAGAATTTAATGGCAGCAACACGTTGCAAAAAAGTTGTCACGGGGGCATTTTTACCACTGTGTTACATGGCCTTTCCTTTTAACAACACTCAGTAAATGTTTGGGAACTGAGGAGACACATTTTTGAAGTGGAATTTTTTCCCATTCTTGCTTGATGTACAGCTTAAGTTGTTCAACAGTCTCCGTTGTGCTATTTTAGGCTTCATAATGTGCCACACATTTTCAATGGGAGACAGGTCTGGACTACAGGCAGGCCAGTCTAGTATGAAGCCACGCTGTTATAACACGTGGCTTGGCATTGTTTTGCTGAAATAAGCAGGGGCGTCCATGATAACGTTGCTTGGATGGCAGCATATGTTGCTCCAAAACCTGTATGTACCTTTCAGCATTAATGGTGCCTTCACAGATGTGTAAGTTACCCATGTCTTGGGCACTAATACACCCCCATACCATCACACATGCTGGCTTTTCCACTTTGCGCCTAGAACAATCCGCATGGTTCTTTTCCTCTTTGGTCCGGAGCAATGTTCCCTCTAATTGTTCATGTGTGTGAGCAAACACAAAAACTCCATGAGCATTCAGTGGAGCACATGTGAGCAACATCACACGTGGCAATACCAGCAGCACACCTGTCTCAAACCAATCTTTTATAATAACACTCAAATGAGAGTAGTCATTTTCATGACATTCTTTTGTAATATTTGTGATTTGGCCCACTTGTAATGAAAATAAAATAAATCTTGTTTTTCATAAGCTGTGGATTAGTATTGTACAATATGTCTGGGTGGGGGTCCTGCTTTGGAAATCATTTGTACCCCTTTCAGAGATCACATTTAGTTGCCCTTAAACATCCTCATGTTGCACAATGAAATGTAAGCATAGGATGAAGTGTGCATTCCTGTAACTTTCTCTAGTAACAGCATTCCATGATTAATATCAATAAAATAACATTAATAATAAATGACTGTAGAATAAGCACACGTATGACTGAGGAGTCATAGTGTAACTTTGTGTGGTGTTTGACTTGTCCGACTTTTTGTGTGTCCATAAACGCACCAGTGGCTTAGTGCTATGCGTGTTGGTGACAGATGACAAGTTGGTTTTGGCCTGGTTTGTACGGCAGAAAATGACTAGTTTTTCGAGATAGAAGTTTTTTACTCATGTTTTTGTGCGGTTATGGCCGAATATAAGCAGTTTTGCTCAATAAAGTGATCGATATAATTCCTGTCCTCGAAGCATCTCGATAGACGTTACAATAATTGAACGGTGTTGACGAACACCGTTAGGGCCGCTTGTTGTCACTGTCACTCAGAGTTGCATTGCAAAATTACACAGAATAAATGTGTTTATTTTGTTTAGAATTCAGATGGGATTTGATTTGGTGCGCGGCATATATTTGCTGTGCGCAGAGGACGCTTGAGCAGCGCGCAATTGCGCAGGCGCGCACCTTAGCGGGAACGTTGGTCCGGAGGACACGACGTCCACAGTTTCCGAAACTCTGTGGACTCGTCAGACCACAGAACACTTTTCCACTTTGCATCAGTCCATCTTAGATGAGCTCAAGCCCAGCGAAGCCGGAGGCATTTCTGGGTGTTGTTGATAAATGGCGTTGGCACTCCGTAGTAGAGTTTTAACTTGCACTTACAGATGTAGCGACAAACTGTAGTTACTGACAGTGGTTTTCTGAAGTGTTCCTGAGCCCATGTGGTGATATCCTTTACACACTGATGTCGCTTTTTGATGCAGTACAGCCTGAGGGATCGACGTTCACGGGCATTCAATGTTACATGCAGTGATTTGAACCTTTTGATGATATTACGGACAGTAGATGGTGAAATCCCTAAATTCCTTGCAATAGCTGGTTGAGAAATGTTGTTCTTAAACAATTTGAGTTTTGAATCAGTAATCGTCAATCAGTAATAATCCAACATGTCTATGGCTCATAAGAACAAGATACTTTACAAACTCGCTCGTATGTCATCACCCTATTCGATAAAGTGTCTCCGGCCGCGTTCAATGCACACCCCTCGTCCCCGGAGTGTTCCACTTCGGTTAATTCCCCAGCCTGGAATATCCTATGGGGAGCCAGGTGAACCAACAGGGTTTGGTCTCCTTGACAACAGTACACACGGGGAATTGTTTGTTAACCGTCTGGTCCAGCATCTCTGCCGTCAATTTGTCTGCAGAGAGAGAGAGAGAGAGAGACAAATTGACGTGGCGTTTAGCAATGGTAAAATCAACCGCAGTATTGGGAACAGTCTTGTCAAATACAACGCATTTGCAAAGATAAGCATAAAAGTATATGTTTATTACTGAAGCTGTAGTCAAAATATGACATGGGGCTTCAATGAATGGTTATTTGATAATCCTGCCAGCATGTGATAATTGCATCTCCTAAGTGATTTTCATTGTAATTACACATGGCTTTAGTAAGGTTACCCTCTCTGTTGTCATGGTTACAGTAATTAATATCACATATAACCTTTTGATTTGCTGTCAGATAGGAAAACTTTAACAAGATAAGGCAATTCTAGAAGGAATTGCGTGTGAATGCTCCAATGCTGAAGTGGAACTGAAATGCTGGCGGAATGTAGTATGAATGTAAGAATAGTTTGAATGTTGGAATGGTTTGTATGTCGAAGAGTTTGAATTTCCAGAGAAAACCCGAATTTGGTTTGGACCTTGGGAAAGTGTTAGTTTGAATGTCCAGGATGAGTTGAATGTGTTGATGTTGGAATGGTTTGAAGAGGTTGAAAAATGTGGGAATTGTGGAACTTGGAAAAATCTCCCATTCGTTTGAATGGGAACTTCCTGGAAATTTGGGGGAAAGCAGGATTTTTTTGGAAATGATTAGAAGCATGAATGAGCTGAATGAGCTGAATTGGTTGGTGTTGGAATTGTTTAAATCGGTCAAGAAATGTTGAATTAGTAACAGTTTTTGATTGAGAGATTCCTGGAATTCCGGGAAAACCGGGAATTTTTTCTAGTTCCTTAACCAACTAGGTTTTTGTCCTGAATATGAGGAGTGTTTTGATGGCAGAACGGTTGAAATGGGTTGAAAAATGTGAAAGGAGTAGTCGAACTTAAGAAGGTTGGAAATACGTTACCAAAAACCGGGAATACCTGGAAATTTTTTGAATGTTGAAAACTGTTAGTTTGAATGTCCAGGATGAGTTGAATGTGTTGAAGGTGGAATGGTTTGAAGAGGTTGGAAAATGTGGGAATTGTGCAACTTGGAAAAATGTCCCATTCATTTAAATGGGAACTTCCTGGAAATTTTGGGAAAAGCTGGATTTTTTTGAAAATGATTAGAAGCATGAATGTCCTGAATGAGCTGAATTGGTTGGTGTTGGAATTGTTTAAATCGGTCAAGAAATGTTAAATTAGTAACAGTTTTTGATTGAGAGATTCCTGGAATTCCGGGAAAACCGGGAATTTGTTCTAGTTCCTTAACCAACTAGGTTTTTGTCCTGAATATGAGGAGTGTTTTGATGGCAGAACGGTTGAAATGGGTTGAAAAATGTGAAAGGAGTAGTCGAACTTAAGAAGGTTGGAAATGCGTTACCAAAAACCGTGAATACCTGGAAATTTTTTGAATGTTGAAAAATGTTAGTTTGAATGTCCAGGATGAGTTGAATGTGTTGAAGGTGGAATGGTTTGAAGAGGTTGAAAAACGTGGGAATTGTGCAACTTGGAAAAATGTCCCATTCATTTAAATGGGAACTTCCTGGAAATTTTGGGAAAAGCTGGATTTTTTTGAAAATGATTAGAAGCATGAATGTCCTGAATGAGCTGAATTGGTTGGTGTTGGAATTGTTTAAATCGGTCAAGAAATGTTAAATTAGTAACAGTTTTTGATTGAGAGATTCCTGGAATTCCGGGAAAACCGGGAATTTGTTCTAGTTCCTTAACCAACTAGGTCTTTGTCCTGAATATGAGGAGCGTTTTGATGGCAGAACGGTTGAAATGGTTTGAAAAATGTGAAAAGAGTAGTCGAACTTAAGAAGGTTGGAAATGTGTTACCAAAAACCGGGAATACCTGGAAATTTTTTGAATGTTGAAAAATGTTAGTTTGAATGTCCAGGATGAGTGGAATGTGTTGAAGGTGGAATGGTTTGAAGAGGTTGAAAAATGTGGGAATTGTGCAACTTGGAAAAATGTCCCATTCATTTAATTGGGAACTTCCTGGAAATTTTGGGAAAAGCGGGATTTTTTTGAAAATGATTAGAAGCATGAATGTCCTGAATGAGCTGAATTGGTTGGTGTTGGAATTGTTTAAATCGGTCAAGAAATGTTAAATTAGTAACAGTTTTTGATTGAGAGATTCCTGGAAATCCGGGAAAACCGGGAATTTGTTCTAGTTCCTTAACTAACTAGGTTTTTGTCCTGAATATGAGGAGTGTTTTGATGGCAGAACGGTTGAAATGGTGAAAAGAGTAGTCGAACTTAAGAAGGTTGGAAATGCGTTACCAAAAACCGGGAATACCTGGAAATTTTTGGAATGTTGAAAAATGTTAGTTTGAATGTCCAGGATGAGTTGAATGTGTTGAAGGTGGAATGGTTTGAAGAGGTTGAAAAATGTGGGAATTGTGCAACTTGGAAAAATGTCCCATTCATTTAAATGGGAACTTCCTGGAAATTTTGGGAAAAGCTGGATTTTTTTGAAAATGATTAGAAGCATGAATGTCCTGAATGAGCTGAATTGGTTGGTGTTGGAATTGTTTAAATCGGTCAAGAAATGTTAAATTAGTAACAGTTTTTAATTGATACATTGCGGGAATTTCGGGAAAAACGGGACTTTTTCTAGATCCTTAACCAACTTGGCAGAAAGGTTGAAATGGGTTGAAAAATGTGGAAGGAGTAGTCGAACTTAAGAAGAGTGAAAAAAGGTTACCAAAAAACGGGATTTCCTGGGAATTTGTTGAATGTTGAAAAATGGTAGTTTGAATGTCCAGGATGAGTTGAATGTGTTGAAGGTGGAATGGTTTGAATGTTGAAGAATTTGAATTTCCAGGGAAACCGGAATTTGGTTTGGAACTTGGGAAAGTGTTAGTTTGAATGTCCAGGATGAGTGGAATGTGTTGAAGGTGGAATGGTTTGAATCGGTTGAAAAATGTGGGAATTGTGCAATTTGGAAAAATGTCCCATTCATTTAAATGGGAACTTCCTGGAAATTTTGGAAAAAGCGGGATTTTTTGGAAAATGATTAGAAGCATTGGTTGGTGTTGGAATTGTTTAAATCGGTCAAGAAATGGTGAATTAGTAACAGTTTTTAATTGATACATTTCGGGAATTTCGGGAAAAACGGGAATTTTTCTAGTTCCTTAACCAACTTGGTTTTTGTCCTGAATATGAGGAGTGTTTTGATGGCAGAAAGGTTGAAATGGGTTGAAAAATGTGAAAGGAGTAGTCGAACTTAAGAAGGTTGGAAATAGGTTACCAAACACCAGGAATTCCTAGAAATTTGTTGAATGTTGAAAGATGGTAGTATAAATGTCCAGGATGAGTTGAATGTGTTGAAGGTGGAATGGTTTGAATGTTGAAGAATTTGAATTTCCAGGGAAACCGGAATTTGGTTTGGAACTTGGGGAAAGTCTTAGCTTGAATGTCCAGGATGAGTGGAATGTGTTGATGTTGGAATGGTTTGAAGAGGTTGAAAAATGTGGGAATTGTGCAATTTGGAAAAATGTCCCATTCCTGGAAATTTTGGGAAAAGCGGGATTTTTTTGAAAATGATTAGAAGCATGAATGTCCTAAATGAGCTGAATTGGTTGGTGTTGGAATTGTTTAAATCGGTCAAGAAATGTTAAATTAGTAACAGTTTTTAATTGATACATTGCGGGAAAAACGGGAATGTATCTAGTTTCTTAACCAACTTGGTTTTTGTCCTGGATATGAGGAGTGTTTTGACGGCGGAACGGTTGAAATGGGTTGAAAAATGTGAAAGGAGTGGTCGAGGAAATAGTTTACCAAAAAAATGGGAATTCCTGGGAATGTGTTGAATTTGGAAAAATTGTAGTTTAAATATCCAGGATGAGTTGAATGTGTTGAAGGTGGAATGGTTTGAAGAATGTCGGAATTGTGGAAGTTTGAAAAATGGCCAATTCATTTTGAATGGGGAAAATGCACCAAAAAAAAAGAAGGAATTATGGGAAATCCGGGAAAAAGTTTTAGAATTGTTGATGTAGAGCACACAATTCTTGAATAGGCTGAATATTTTGAAGTTGGAACAGTTTGAATCAGAAGGAAAATGTGGCAATTGTGGAACATTGAAAAATTTGAAATTTCGGAAAAAATTGGGAATTTTTAGAAAAGCGGGAATTCTTTTGAAAATGATAAAACACTTGAATGGTCTGAATGAGTTGAAATGGTTGGGGTTGGAATTTTTCAAACTGGTCGAGAAATGTTGAAGTAGTAACATGTTGAATTGAAAAATGGTATTACGGAACTTGGAAAAATGTCCCATTCATTTAAATTGGAACTTCCTGGAAATTTGGGAATTTGGGGAAAAGCGGGATTTTTTTGAAAATGATTAGGAGCATGAATGTCCTGAATGAGCTGAATTGGTTGGTGTTGGAATTGTTTAAATTGATCAAGAAATGTTGGAGTAGTGACAGTTTTTAATTGACAGATTCCTGGAATTTCGGGGAAACCGGGTATTTTTTGTAGTTCCTTCACCAACTTTGGTTTTTGTCCTGAATATGAGGAGTGTTTTGATGGCAGAACGGTTGAAATGGGTTGAAAAATGTGAAAGGAGTAGTCGAACTTAAGAAGGTTGGAAATACGTTACCAAAAACCGGGAATTCCTGGAAATTTGTTGAATGTTGAAAAATATTAGTTTGAATGTCCAGGATGAGTTGAATGTGTTGAAGGTGGAATGGTTTGAATCGGTTGAAAAATGCGGAGATGGCGGAAGTTAGAAAAAGGGCCAATTCATTTTGAATGGGAAAAATGTCCTGGAAAAGCTGGAATTTGGGGAAATTCTGGACATTTTTGGAATTTTTCATGGGAAAGCCTGCGATTACCGAATAGGCTGAACAGTTTGAAGTTGGAACAGTTTGAATCAGATGAAAAATGTGGGAATTGTGGAACTTTGAAGAATGTCCCATTGATTTCAATGGGAATTTTCAAACAATTTGGAAATTTCGGGAAAAGCGGGAATTTTTTTGAAAATTGAAAAAAAAAACTTGAATGGTCTGAATGAGTTGAAATGGTTGGTGTTGGATTGTTCAAATCGGTCGAGAAATGTTGAAGTAGTAACTTGTTGAATTGAGAGATGGTATTACGGAATTTGTGGAATTTTGGGAAAACTGGGAATTTTTGGGAAAATGGTAAACAACTTGAATGGTCGGAATGAGTTGAAATGGTTGGGGTTGAAATTTTTAAAATCGGTCGGGGAATGTTGTAGTAGTAACATGTTGAATTGAGAAATGGTATTATGGGATTCCTGGAATTTCGGGAAAACCGGGAATTTTTCTAGTTCAAAAAACAACTACGTTTTTTGTCCTGATTAAGAGGAATGTTTTGATGGTGGAACGGTTGAAGTGGGTTGAAAAATGTGGAAGGAGTAGTCGCCAGAAAAAAGGGTGGAAATAGGGCTTTGAAAACCCATAAATTCTGGAAAATCCTGGAATTTTTTTAACTTAAGAAAAATGGTAGTTTAAATTTCCAGGATGGTGGAATGTGTTGAAGGTGGAATGGTTTGAATCGGTTAAAAAATGCGGAATTGGGGGAAGTTTGAAAAATGGCCAATTCATTTTGAATGGGAAAAATGTCCTGGAAAAGCTGGAATTTTGGGAAATGCTGGACATTTTTGGAATTTGTCAAGGGAAAGCCTGCGATTCCCGAATAGGCTGAACAGTTTGAAGTTGGAACAGTTTGAATCAGATGAAAAATGTGGGAATTGTGCAACTTTGAATTAGGGATGTCCGATAATATCTATTATCGGCCGATAAATGCGTTAAAATGTAATATCGGAAATTATCTGTATCGTTTTTTTAATTATCTGTATCGTTTTTTTTTTTTTTTTTTTTTTTTTTTTTTTTTTTTATTAAATCAACATAAAAAACACAAGATACACTTACAATTAGTGCACCAACCCAAAAAACCTCCCTCCCCCCCATTTCTTTCTGTTATCAATATTCTGGTTCCTACATTATATATCAATATATATCAATACAGTCTGCAAGGGATACAGTCCGTAAGCACACATGATTGTGCGTGCTGCTGGTCCACTAATAGTACTAACCTTTAACAGTTAATTTTACCCATTTTCATTAATTACTAGTTTCTATGTAACTGTTTTTATATTGTTTTACTTTCTTTTTTATTCAAGAAAATGTTTTTAATTTAGTTATCTTATTTTTTTATTTTTTTTTTAAAGTACCTTATCTTCACCATACATGGTTGTCCAAATTAGGCATAATAATGTGTTAATTTCACGACTGCATATATCGGTTGATATCGGTATCGGTTGATATCGGTATCGGTAATTAAAGAGTTGGACAATATCGGAATATCGGATATCGGCAAAAAGCCATTATCGGACATCCCTACTTTGAATATGTCCCATTGATTTCAATGGGAGTTTCCAAACAATTTAGGAATTTTGGGAAAAGTGGGAATTTTTTTGAAAATGGTAAAAAACTTGAATGGTCTGAATGAGTTGAAATGGTTGGGGTTGGAATTTTTCAAATCGGTCGAGAAATGTTGGAGTAGTAACATGTTGAATTGAGAAATGGTATTATGGAATTCCTGGAATTTCGAGAAAACCGGGAATTTATCCAGTTCAAAAAACAATTTGGTTTTTGGTCCTGATTAAGAGAAATGTTTTTACAGTGGAACGGTTGAAGTGGAAGGAGTACTCGCCAGAAAAAAGGGTGGAAATAGGGCTTTGGAAAACCAGGAATTCTGGAAAATCCTGGAATTTTTTTTAACTTAAAAAAATGGTAGTTTAAATTTCCAGAATAGTGGAATGTGTTGAAGGTGGAATGGTTTTAATCGGTTGAAAAATGCAGAATTGGCGGAAGTTTGAAAAATGGCCAATTCATTCTGAATGGGGAAAAATGTCCTGGAAAACCTGGAATTTTGGGAAATGCTGGACATTTTTGGAATTTGTCAAGGGAAAGCCTGCGATTCACGAATAGGCTGAACAGTTTGACGTTGGAACAGTTTGAATCAGATGATAAATGTGGAAATTGTGGAACTTTGAAGAATGTCCCTTTGATTTCAATGGGAATTTCCAAAATATTTGGAAATTTCAGGAAAAGCGAGAATTTTTTTGAAGATGGTAAAAAACTTGAATGGTCTGAATGAGTTGAAATGGTTGGGGTTTACATTTTTCAAATTGGCCGGGAATGTTGTAGTAGTAACATGTTGAATTGGGAAATGGTATTACTGGAATTTCGGGAAAACCGGGAATTTTTCCAGTTCAAAAAACAATTGTTTTTTTTCTTGATTAAGAGGAATGTTTTAACAGTAGAACGGTTGAAGTGGGTTGAAAAATGTGAGAGGAGTAGTCGGCAGAAAAAAGGGTGGAAATAGGGCTTTGGAAAACCAGGAATTCTGGAAAATCCTGGAATTTTTTTTAACTTAAAAAAATGGTAGTTTAAATTTCCAGAATAGTGGAATGTGTTGAAGGTGGAATGGTTTTAATCGGTTGAAAAATGCGGAATTGGCGGAAGTTTGAAAAATGGCCAATTCATTCTGAATGGGGAAAAATGTCCTGGAAAACCTGGAATTTTGGGAAATGCTGGACATTTTTGGAATTTGTCAAGGGAAAGCCTGCGATTCACGAATAGGCTGAACAGTTTGACGTTGGAACAGTTTGAATCAGATGAAAAATGTGGGAATTGTGGAACTTTGAAGAATGTCCCTTTGATTTCAATGGGAATTTCCAAACAATTTGGAAATTTCAGGAAAAGCGGGAATTTTTTTGAAGATGGTAAAAAACTTGAATGGTCTGAATGAGTTGAAATGGTTGGTGTTGGAATTTTTAAAATCAGTCGGGGAATGTTGAAGTAGTAACATGTTGAATTGAGAAATGGAATTACGGCATTCCTGGAATTTTGGGAAAACTTGGAATTTTTCCAGTTCAAAAAACAACTCCATTTTTTATCCTGATTAAGAGGAATGTTTTTATGGTGGAACGGTTGAAGTGGGTGGAAAAATGTGGGAGGAGTAGTCGACAGAAAAAAGTGTGGAAATAGGGCTTTGGAAAACCAGGAATTCTGGAAAATCCTTTAATTTTTTTTAACTTAAAAAAATGGTAGTTTAAATTTCCAGAATAGTGGAATGTGTTGAAGGTGGAATGGTTTTAATCGGTTGAAAAATGCGGAATTGGCGGAAGTTTGAAAAATGGCCAATTCATTCTGAATGGGGAAAAATGTCCTGGAAAACCTGGAATTTTGGGAAATGCTGGACATTTTTGGAATTTGTCAAGGGAAAGCCTGCGATTCCTGAATAGGCTGAACAGTTTGACGTTGGAACAGTTTGAATCAGATGAAAAATGTGGGAATTGTGGAACTTCGAAGAATGTCCCTTTGATTTCAATGGGAATTTCCAAAATATTTGGAAATTTCAGGAAAAGCGGGAATTTTTTTGAAGATGGTAAAAAACTTGAATGGTCTGAATGAGTTGAAATGGTTGGGGTTTAAATTTTTCAAATTGGCCGGGAATGTTGTAGTAGTAACATGTTGAATTGGGAAATGGTATTACTGGAATTTCGGGAAAACCGGGAATTTTTCCAGTTCAAAAAACAATAGTTTTTTTTCTTGATTAAGAGGAATGTTTTAACAGTAGAACGGTTGAAGTGGGTTGAAAAATGTGAGAGGAGTAGTCGACAGAAAAAAAGGTGGAAATAGGGCTTTGGAAAACCAGGAGTTCTGGAAAATCCTGGAATTTTTTTTTAAATTGAAAAAATGGTAGTTTAAATTTCCAGGATGGTGGAATGTGTTGAAGGTGGAATGGTTTGAATCGGTTGAAAAATGCGGAAATGGTTCAAGTTTGAAAAATGGCCAATTCATTCTGAATGGGGAAAATGTCCCGGAAAACCTGGAATTTTGGGAAATGCTGGACATTTTTGGAACTTGTCAGGGCTGAACAGTTTGAAGTTGGAATGGTTTGAATGGGATGACAAATGTGGGAGGTAGAGAAGAATAAGTAGAAGAATGATAAATAGATGAATGTTGGTGTAGAAAAGCATGTGTGAATGTTTTGCAGCATTCACACAATATGGAAAAGATTTTGTCTGAAATGGAAGATCGGGACTCCGCACTCAACCGATGAATTGGAAGTCAGGTTCCAGTCGCCGGGGTCACCCCCGTGCTAAAGGAGTGTAGAAGGTGGATGTGTTGGTCTAGTGCGGGGGTCGGCAACCTTTACCACTCAAAGAGCCATTTTGGCAAGTTTCACAAATTAAACAAAGTAATGGGAGCCACAAAATCATTTTAAAATGAAAAACACCGCATACAAAGCTTAAATGCTTTGTGCTATGTTAACCAGGGGTCTCCGACACACGCACCGACACGCACTTTAATGTGGAAATTTGATGTTAGTTGCGAGTTTTGAATAATTGACGAGTTTTGAATGATTGGCGTCATACTTGCCAATCCTCTCATTTTTCCCGGGAGACTCCCGAATATCAGAGCGTGATGACACTGCATTTGGCGCCCTCTGCAGTCTGCCCTAACAGTGTACCTGCTCGACCACATGTAGAATACAATTTCAGCTTTCTCACGTAAGGGACAGCAAGGCGTACTAGGTCAGCAGCCACACATCTTACACTGACGGTACCAATACCCAGAATCCCATGCAGCACTAACTCTTCCGCTCAGGGGGGGGGGGGGGGGGGGGTTTGATGTGTGGGGGGATTTGGTGGTAGCGGGGGTGTATAATGTAGACCGGAAGAGTTAGGGCTGCATGGGATTCTGGGTAATGGTTGTGTTGTGTTTACGTTGTGTTACGGTGGGATGTTCTCCAGAAATGTGTTTTTCATTCTTTTTTGGTGTGGGTTCACAGTGTGGCGCATATTTGTAACGTAACAGTGTTAAAGTTGTTTGATACGGCTACCGTCAGTGTAAGCTGTGTGGCTGCTGAGTAAGTATGCTTTACTGTCTCCTGTGTGTGCAAGTAATAACAACATACAACATGTGGCTGGACTGGCACGCTGTATGTAAATGCTATAGAGGACAATTACTGCAGTGCAATTACAGCAAGCCCTTTATTTAGTAATTAGAGCAGGGGTCACCAATGCGGTGCCCGCGGGCACCAGGTAGCCCGTTAGGACCAGATGAGTAGCCCGCTGGCCTGTTCTAAATATAGCTCAAATAGCAGCACTTACCAGTGAGCTGCCTCTATTTTTTAAATTTTATTAATTTACTAGCAAGCTGGTCTCGCTTTGCCCGACATTTTTAATTCTAAGAGAGACAAAACTCAAATAGAATTTGAAAATCCAAGAAAATATTTTAAAGACTTGGTCTTCACTTGTTTGAATAAATTCATACATTTTTTTACTTTGCTTCTTATAACTTTCAGAAAGACAATTTTAGAGACAAAATACAACCTTAAAAATGATATTAGGATTTTTAAACACTTATACCTTTTTACCTTTTAAATTCCTTCCTCTTCTTTCCTGACAATTTAAATCAATGTTCAAGTAAATTTATTTTTTTTATTGTAAAGAATAATAAATACATTTTAATTTAATTCTTCATTTTAGCTTCTGTTTCTTTGACGAAGAATATTTGTGAAATATTTCTTCAAACTTATTATGATTAAAATTTAAAAAATTTATTCTGGCAAATCTAGAAAATGTGTAGAATCAAATTTAAATCTTATTTTAAGGTCTTTTGAATTTTTTTTTTTAATTTTTGTTCTGGAAGAAATAATGATTTGTCTTTGTTATAAATATAGCTTGGTCCAATTTGTTCTATATTCTAACAAAGTGCAGATTGGATTTTAACCTATTTAAAACATGTCATCAAAATTCTAAAATTAATCTTAATCAGGAAAAATTACTAATGATGTTCCATAAATAATTTTTTTAATTTTAAAAAGATTCGAATTAGCTAGTTTTTGTCTTCCTTTTTTCGGTTGAATTTTGAATTTTAAAGAGTCGAAATTAAAGATAAACTATGTTTCGAAATTTAATTGTCATTTTTTTTCGTGTTTTCTCCTCTTTTAAACCGTTCAATTAAATGTAAATATCATTAATTATTAATAATAACATAGAGTTAAAGGTAAATTGAGCAAATTGGCTATTTCTGGCAATTTATTAAGTGTGTATCAAACTGGTAGCCCTTCGCATTAATCAGTACCCAAGAAGTAGCTCTTGGTTTCAAAAAGGTTGCTGACCCCTGAATTAGAGTGTAAATAGGGATGATTATTTCCCTGGGAGTTATCTATGAGAGACACTGAGATCCATAATCTCCTGGGAAAATCGGCGGGGTCGGCATGTATGTAGCTGAGCCGCATCAGAGTGGTCAAGGAGCCGCGGGTTGCCGACCCCTGGTCTAGTGAAATGTCAAATGGCACAGGAAATGTGGAAGACTGCGGCGAGGGCACAAAATGTTCCTTTTTTCCTCCTCCGTGTGCGCAACAAGACGCAGCCTGAGTGACATCCAGCCAGCGCCTTCTTCGGCTTCGGCATCAAGGATCGTCACGGCAACAAGTCGCATTCCGCTGCGGTTAGACGATTTCAACATTCATCCGGCTGCGGGTACATTTGGCCTCCAGCTGGCTGACGTGCTCCTTTCTTTTGGAGACATTTGAATGCATCTGCTGGACTGGGAGACAGCCATGAATGTCAATCTTTGTTTGCTGCAGGACTGACACATCAAACCTTCTGGTAGTTCTGGGCAAATATTTTCACTCGGGGGGCCACATTGAGAGGGAAAAAATGTCTCTGTAGGGCCAATGTGTACGTGTGTATAAATGATATATACACATTTAGCTGTACAGTATGTGTGTTTGGGTCCCTTTTTTTCTGGAACACTAATACCAAAAGTCACAATGTCCGATAGAGTACAATACAATGATTTGCAAATCATTTTCAAGCCATATTCAGTTGAATATGCTACAAAGACAACATATTTGATGTTCAAACTGATAAACATTTCTTTTTTTTGCAAATAATCATTAACTTTAGAATTTGATGCCAGCAACACGTGACAAAGAAGTTGGGAAAGGTGGCAATAAATACTGATAAAGTTGAGGAATGCTCATCAAACACTTATTTGGAACATCCCACAGGTGTGCAGGCAAATTGGGAACAGGTGGGTGCCATGATTGGGTATAAAAGTAGATTCCGTGAAATGCTCAGTCGTTCACAAACAAGGATGGGGCGAGGGTCACCACTTTGTCAACAAATGCGTGAGCAAATCGTTGAACAGTTTAAGAAAAACCTTTCTCAACCAGCTATTGCAAGGAATTTAGGGATTTCACCATCTACGTTCCGTAATATCATCAAAGGGTTCAGAGAATCTGGAGAAATCACTGCAAGTAAGCAGCTAAGCCCGTGACCTTCCATCCCTCAGGCTGTACTGCATCAACAAGCGGCATCAGTGTGTAAAGGATATCACCACATGGGCTCAGGAACACTTCAGAAACCAACTGTCAGTAACTACAGTTGGTCGCTACATCTGGAAGTGCGAAGTTAAAACTCTCCTATGCAAGGTGAAAACCGTTTATCAACAACACCCAGAAACGACGCCGGCTTCACTGGGCCTGAGCTCATCTAAGATGGACTGATACAAAGTGGAAAAGTGTTCTGTGGTCTGACGAGTCCACATTTCAAATTTGTTTTTGGAAACTGTGGACGTCGTGTCCTCCGGACCAAAGAGGAAAAGAACCATCCGGATTGTTATAGGCGCAAAGTGTAAAAGCCAGCATGTGTGATGGTATGGGGGTGTATTAGTGCCCAAGACATGGGTAACTTACACATCTGTGAAGGCGCCATTAATGCTGAAGGTACATACAGCTTTTGGAGCAACATATGCTGCCATCCAAGCAACGGTACCATGACGCCCCTGCTTATTTCAGCAAGACAATGCCAAGCCATGTGTTACAACAGCGTGGCTTCATAGTAAAAGAGTGTGGTACTAGACTGGCCTGCCTGTAGTCCAGACCTGTCTCCCATGAAATGCTGTGAAGCCTAAAATAGCACAAGGGAGACCCGGACTGTTGAACAACTTAAGCTGTACATCAAGCAAGAATGGGAAAGAATTCCACCTGAGAAGCTTCAAAAATGTGTCTCCTCAGTTCCAAACGTTTCCTGAGTGTTGTTAAAGGAAAGGCCATGTAACACAGAGGTGAACATGCCCTTTCCCAACTACTTTGGCACGTGTTGCAGCCATGAAATTCTAAGTTAATTATTTTTTGCAAAAAAAAAAAATAAAGTTTATGAGTTTGAACATCAAATATCTTGTCTTTGTAGTGCATTCAACTGAATATGGGTTGAAAAGGATTTGCAAATCATTGTATTCCGTTTATATTTACATCTAACACAATTTCTCAACTCATATGGAAACGGGGTTTGTATGTGTGTGTATATATATATATATATATATATATATATATATATATATATATATATATATATATATATATATGTCTTAATAGATTATCCAAAAAATAGTGCTCGATACCGTGGTAGAGCGTAATATGTATGTGTGGGAAAAAATCACAAGACTATTTCATCTCTACAGCCTGTTTCATGAGGGGTTTCCTCAAATCAAATCTCCTGAGGATTGAGGAAACCCCTCATGAAACAGGCCTGTAGAGATGAAATGGTCTTGTGATTTTTCCCACACATACATACATACATATATATATATATATATATATATATATATATATATATTATTATATATATATATATATATATATATATATATGCAAGTTATTTGCGTCTTTGACGTGTTGTTCCTGTTGCTCGGTGGTTACTGTCTGTGTTAAGACCTGCATACCTTTTTTCTGTCAACAATGACGTCAGCGGCTATTATTGACCAACGAATGGGTTTGCGACATCCTGACGGGGAAATGTGATTTTTTTAAATACAAGTTTTATTTCACAATATGTCGTTTTTTATTGGAGGAATGCGGTACGTCCTTGGACTGGAGGAGAGAGAGTACACTGCGTCCATTTAGATACGAATGCATCAGGGACGCAGGCCCACTACCTGGCAACATCACTCATTGTACAGCGTTGACCTTAGGGAGCACGCTAAATGCAGCGTCTCCTTGGGGCTCCTTCTCCTTCAGTGATGCCAAGTCCGCTTATTATAAGCCACTTTGGGCTTGTTTTCATAGAGCTTGTTTCTCTCATGAGATCTGGCAACACCGTGTTTGCCGTGCAACAATGGGAACTAGGAATGGATGTCGGACACATGGCCGTAACTACCAGCTCGTGTCCTCTGCGGTTTGTAAAGTGACAAAAAGACGACGATATGACTGACTGCAAACGTACTTTGTGTAGGACATCACCATGTGGTAGATCAGGGGTCACCATCCTTTTGAAACCAAGAGCTACTTTTTGGGTACTGATTAATGCGAAGGGCTACCAGTTTGATACACACTTAAATAAATTGCCGGAAATAGCCAATTTGCTCAATTTACCTTTAACTCTATGTTATTATTAATAATTAATGATATTTACATTTAATTTAAAGGTTTAAAAGAGGAGAAAACATGAAAAAAATGACAATTAAATTTTGAAACCTAGTTTATCTTCAATTTCGACTCTTTAAAATTCAAAATTCAACCGAAAAAAAGAAGAGAAAAACTAGCTAATTTGAATCTTTTTGAAAAAATTAAAAAGACAATTTATGGAACATCATTAGTAATTTTTCCCGATTAAGATTCATTTTAGAATTTTGATGACATGTTTTAAATAGGTTAAAATCCAATCTACACTTTGTTAGAATATATAACAAATTGGACCAAGCTATATTTCTAACAAAGACAAATCATTATTTCTTCTAGATTTTCCAGAACAAAAATTTTAAAAGAAATTCAAAAGACTTTGAAATAAGATTTAAATTTGATTCTACAGATTTTCTAGATTTGCCCAATTTTTTTTTTTTAATTTTAATCATAATAAGTTTGAAAAAATATTTCACAAATATTCTTCGTCGAAAAAACAGAAGCTAAAATGAAGAATTAAATTAAAATTGATGTATTATTCTTTACAATAATAAAAAAAAAAAATTACTTGAACATTGATTTAAATTGTCAGGAAAGAAGAGGAAGGAATTTAAAAGGTAAAAAGGTATAAGTGTTTAAAAATCCTAAAATCATTTTTAAGGTTGTATTTTTTCTCTAAAAGTGTCTTTCTAAAAGTTATAAGAAGCAAAGTAAAAAAAAATATGAATTTATTTAAACAAGTGAAGACCAAGTCTTTAAAATATTTTCTTGGATTTTCAAATTCTATTTGAGTTTTGTCTCTCTTATATTTAAAAATGTCAGGCAAAGCGAGACCAGCTTGCTAGTAAATAAACACAATTTAAAAAATAGAGGTAGCTCACGGGTAAGTGCTGCTATTTGAGCTATTTTTAGAACAGGCCTGCGGGCGACTCATCTGGTCCTTACGGGCTACCTGGTGCCCGCGGGCACCACGTTGGTGACCCCTGTGGTAGATCATCCTCTCACAGTATACGATCTTTGGTCATGCACAACCAGCTACAAATCAAGCAACGTAACACAATGAAGTCCACTTTTACTATAAACATCGTACAAAACCCCCAAAAAAACAGTGAAGTTGTCACGTTGTGTAAATAAAAACAGAATACAATGATTTGCAAATCCTTTTCAACTTATATTCAATTGAATAGACTGCAAAGACAAGATACTTAACGTTCGAACTGGTAACCTTTGTTGTTTTTTGTACATATTAGCTCATTTGGAATTTGATGCCTGCGACATGTTTCAAAAAAGTGGCAAAAAAGACTGAGAAAGTTGAGGAATGCTCATCAAAGACTTATTTGGAACATCCCACAGGTGAACAGGCTAATTGGGAACAGGTGGGTGCCATGATTGGGTATACAAGCAGCTTCCATGAAATGCTCAGTCATTCACAAACAAGGACGGGGCGAGGGTCACCACTTTGTCAACAAATGCCTGAGCAAATTGTTTAAGAACAACATTTCTCAACCAGCTATTGCAAGGAATTTAGGGATTTCACCATCTACGCTCCGTAATATCATCAAAAAGTTTAGAGAATCTGGAGAAATCACTGCACGTAACATTGAATGCCCGTGAACGTCGATCCCTCAGGCCGTACTGCATCAAAAATCGACATCGGTGTGTAAAGGATATCGCCACATAAGCTCAGGAACACTTCAGCAAACCACTGTCCGTAACTACAGTTGGTCGCTACATCTGTAAGTGCAAGTTAAAACTCTACTATGCAAAGCGAAAGCTATTTATCAACAACACCCGGAAACGCCGGAGGAAAATCTCATTTAAAACATTTGTATGCTCGTAACAACACTTAAAACCTTCAGCGTATTAGTATGTGGAATCTCTGCCGGGAGGTTGTCGGGAGAGGCGCTGAATACCGGGATTCTCCCGCTAAAAACGGGAGGGTTGGTAAGTATGAGTCCATAGTGGATCTAACATAATAGTGAGAGTCCAGTCCATAGTGGATCTAACATAATAGTGAGAGTCCAGTCCATAGTGGATCTAACATAATAGTGTGAGAGTCCAGTCCATAGTGGATCTAACATAATAGTGGGAGTCCAGTCCATAGTGGATCTAACATAATAGTGTGAGAGTCCAGTCCATAGTGGATCTAACATAATAGTGGGAGTCCAGTCCATAGTGGATCTAACATAATAGTGTGAGAGTCCAGTCCATAGTGGATCTAACATAATAGTGAGAGTCCAGTCCATAGTGGATCTAACATAATAGTGAGAGTCCAGTCCATAGTGGATCTAACATAATAGTGAGAGTCCAGTCATAGTGGATCTAACATAATAGTGTGAGAGTCCAGTCCATAGTGGATCTAACATAATAGTGAGAGTCCAGTCCATAGTGGATCCAACATAATAGTGAGAGTCCAGTCCATAGTGGATCTAACATAATAGTGTGAGAGTCCAGTCCATAGTGGATCTAACATAATAGTGAGAGTCCAGTCCATAGTGGATCTAACATAATAGTGAGAGTCCAGTCCATAGTGGATCTAACATAATAGTGAGAGTCCAGTCATAGTGGATCTAACATAATAGTGAGAGTCCAGTCCATAGTGGATCTAACATCATAGTGAGAGTCCAGTCCATAGTGGATCCAACATAATAGTGAGAGTCCAGTCCATAGTGGATCTAACATAATAGTGAGAGTCCAGTCCATAGTGGATCTAACATCATAGTGAGAGCCCAGTCCATAGTGGATCCAACATAATAGTGAGAGTCCAGTCCATAGTGGATCCAACATAATAGTGAGAGTCCAGTCCATAGTGGATCTAACATAACAGTGAGAGTCCAGTCCATAGTGGATCCAACATAATAGTGTGAGAGTCCAGTCCATAGTGGATCTAACATAATAGTGAGAGTCCAGTCCATAGTGGATCCAACATAATAGTGAGAGTCCAGTCCATAGTGGATCCAACATAATAGTGTGAGAGTCCAGTCCATAGTGGATCTAACATAATAGTGAGAGTCCAGTCCATAGTGGATCCAACATAATAGTGAGAGTCCAGTCCATAGTGGATCTAACATAATAGTGAGAGTCCAGTCCATAGTGGATCTAACATCATAGTGAGAGTCCAGTCCATAGTGGATCCAACATAATAGTGAGAGTCCAGTACATAGTGGATCTAACATAATAGTGAGAGTCCAGTCCATAGTGGATCTAACATAATAGTGAGAGTCCAGTCCATAGTGGATCCAACATAATAGTGAGAGTCCAGTCCATAGTGGATCTAACATAACAGTGAGAGTCCAGTCCATAGTGGATCCAACATAATAGTGTGAGAGTCCAGTCCATAGTGGATCTAACATAATAGTGAGAGTCCAGTCCATAGTGGATCTAACATAATAGTGAGAGTCCAGTCCATAGTGGATCTAACATAATAGTGAGAGTCCAGTCCATAGTGGATCTAACATAATAGTGAGAGTCCAGTCCATAGTGGATCTAACATAATAGTGAGAGTCCAGTCATAGTGGATCTAACATAATAGTGTGAGAGTCCAGTCCATAGTGGATCTAACATAATAGTGAGAGTCCAGTCCATAGTGGATCCAACATAATAGTGAGAGTCCAGTCCATAGTGGATCTAACATAATAGTGTGAGAGTCCAGTCCATAGTGGATCTAACATAATAGTGAGAGTCCAGTCCATAGTGGATCTAACATAATAGTGAGAGTCCAGTCCATAGTGGATCTAACATAATAGTGAGAGTCCAGTCATAGTGGATCTAACATAATAGTGAGAGTCCAGTCCATAGTGGATCTAACATCATAGTGAGAGTCCAGTCCATAGTGGATCCAACATAATAGTGAGAGTCCAGTCCATAGTGGATCTAACATAATAGTGAGAGTCCAGTCCATAGTGGATCTAACATCATAGTGAGAGCCCAGTCCATAGTGGATCCAACATAATAGTGAGAGTCCAGTCCATAGTGGATCCAACATAATAGTGAGAGTCCAGTCCATAGTGGATCTAACATAACAGTGAGAGTCCAGTCCATAGTGGATCCAACATAATAGTGTGAGAGTCCAGTCCATAGTGGATCTAACATAATAGTGAGAGTCCAGTCCATAGTGGATCCAACATAATAGTGAGAGTCCAGTCCATAGTGGATCCAACATAATAGTGTGAGAGTCCAGTCCATAGTGGATCTAACATAATAGTGAGAGTCCAGTCCATAGTGGATCCAACATAATAGTGAGAGTCCAGTCCATAGTGGATCTAACATAATAGTGAGAGTCCAGTCCATAGTGGATCTAACATCATAGTGAGAGTCCAGTCCATAGTGGATCCAACATAATAGTGAGAGTCCAGTACATAGTGGATCTAACATAATAGTGAGAGTCCAGTCCATAGTGGATCTAACATAATAGTGAGAGTCCAGTCCATAGTGGATCCAACATAATAGTGAGAGTCCAGTCCATAGTGGATCTAACATAACAGTGAGAGTCCAGTCCATAGTGGATCCAACATAATAGTGTGAGAGTCCAGTCCATAGTGGATCTAACATAATAGTGAGAGTCCAGTCCATAGTGGATCTAACATAATAGTGAGAGTCCAGTCCATAGTGGATCTAACATAATAGTGAGAGTCCAGTCCATAGTGGATCTAACATAATAGTGAGAGTCCAGTCCATAGTGGATCTAACATAATAGTGAGAGTCCAGTCATAGTGGATCTAACATAATAGTGTGAGAGTCCAGTCCATAGTGGATCTAACATAATAGTGAGAGTCCAGTCCATAGTGGATCTAACATAATAGTGTGAGAGTCCAGTCCATAGTGGATCTAACATAATAGTGAGAGTCCAGTCCATAGTGGATCTAACATAATGGTGAGAGTCCAGTCCATAGTGGATCTAACATAATAGTGAGAGTCCAGTCATAGTGGATCTAACATAATAGTGAGAGTCCAGTCCATAGTGGATCTAACATCATAGTGAGAGTCCAGTCCATAGTGGATCCAACATAATAGTGAGAGTCCAGTCCATAGTGGATCTAACATAATAGTGAGAGTCCAGTCCATAGTGGATCTAACATCATAGTGAGAGCCCAGTCCATAGTGGATCCAACATAATAGTGAGAGTCCAGTCCATAGTGGATCCAACATAATAGTGAGAGTCCAGTCCATAGTGGATCTAACATAACAGTGAGAGTCCAGTCCATAGTGGATCCAACATAATAGTGTGAGAGTCCAGTCCATAGTGGATCTAACATAATAGTGAGAGTCCAGTCCATAGTGGATCCAACATAATAGTGAGAGTCCAGTCCATAGTGGATCCAACATAATAGTGTGAGAGTCCAGTCCATAGTGGATCTAACATAATAGTGAGAGTCCAGTCCATAGTGGATCCAACATAATAGTGAGAGTCCAGTCCATAGTGGATCTAACATAATAGTGAGAGTCCAGTCCATAGTGGATCTAACATCATAGTGAGAGTCCAGTCCATAGTGGATCCAACATAATAGTGAGAGTCCAGTACATAGTGGATCTAACATAATAGTGAGAGTCCAGTCCATAGTGGATCTAACATAATAGTGAGAGTCCAGTCCATAGTGGATCCAACATAATAGTGTGAGAGTCCAGTCCATAGTGGATCTAACATAATAGTGAGAGTCCAGTCCATAGTGGATCCAACATAATAGTGAGAGTCCAGTCCATAGTGGATCTAACATAATAGTGAGAGTCCAGTCCATAGTGGATCTAACATCATAGTGAGAGTCCAGTCCATAGTGGATCTAACATAATAGTGAGAGTCCAGTCCATAGTGGATCCAACATAATAGTGTGAGAGTCCAGTCCATAGTGGGGCCAGCAGGAGACCATCCCGAGCGGAGATGGTTCAGCAGTGCAGAGATGTCCCCAACCGATGCACAGGCGAGCGGTCCACCCCGGGTCCCGACTCTGGACAGCCAGCACTTCATCCATGCCCCCCCCCCCCCCCCCCCATCCACAAGGGAGAGGGGGGCAGAGGAGAAAAGAAAAGAAACGGCAGATCAACTGGTCTAAAATGGGGAGTCTATTTAAAGGCTGGAGTATACAAATGAGTTTTAAGAGGGGACTTAAATGCTTCTATGTAGGACTGTATAAATAAACTTTGATTGATTGATTGATTGATTGATCTTAAACCCTTTTTGTTTTTTTTTTATTGAGACAAATATTATTTTTGTATTTAATATTTGTTTACTAACTATGGTATATTAATTTTTTATTTATGTGTTCACTGTTCTGTTACAGAGAACAAGGAAATGGGATAAAATGGCTATGGTATGAAAAGGGGTAGGATTAAATAAGCTTTGCTTCTTTCTACTCCTTTTCGGATGTGCTGTAATGAAGCAACTAGATTGTATCGGATATGCATGTTCCACGTCAACTGAAACTGAAACTGAAACTGAACTGAACTGAATTGCCCTGTGCACAAATTGTGCTCTATAAAAAAAAAACTTGCCTTGTTTACATTCTCAATTAAAATCCACTTACAATACTCATGTGTTGACCTCCTGTAGTTATGATAAATGGGTTATACTTGTATAGTGGTTTTTTACCTTCAAGGTACTCGCGCGCTTTGACACTATTTCCACATTCACCCATTCACACACACATTCACACACTGGGGGCGGGCGCTGTCATGCAAGGCGCTAACCAGGACCCATCAGGAGCAAGGGTGAAGTGTCTCGCTCAAGGACACGACGGCTGGTAGAAGCTGGGGATTGAACCAGGAACCCTCAGGTTGCTAGCGCGGCCACTCTCCCGACGGCGCCGCGCCGTTAGGGAGTTGAGTGTAGAGTCTAGCGGCCGTAGTCGTCAGTCGTCATTTAAATCAGCCTTGACGTGAGGTTGAATGCCTCCCCTGCACGCTGGAGACAGTTTAATTGCCTCCTCAACAGCCTTTAAAGACATCATTATTCTTCAACTAATAGGACTTTGACATGGTGGAGTGTTTTGCCCAGGAAAAAATATCATAAATGTGCCATGGAAATGTGCACTGTCCATACTATGTTTGGTACCTGTACCAAAATGTATTTCCGATACTTTTCTAAATAAATGGGACCACAAAAAATGTCATTATTGGTTTTATTTGAACAAAAAATCTTAGGGTACATGAAACATATGTTTATTATTGTAATTTAGTCCTTAAATAGAATAGTGAACATACTAGACAACTTGTCTTTTAGTAGTAAGTAAACAAACAAAGACTCCTAATTAGTCTAAGCCAGGGGTCGGCAAACCAAAATGTTGAAAGAGCCATATTGGACCAAAAATACAAAAACAAATCTGTCTGGAGCCGCAAAAAATTAAAAGCCATATTACATACAGATAGTGTGTCATGAGATATAAATTGAATTAAGAGGACTTAAAGGAAACTAAATGAGCTCAAATATAGCTACAAATGAGGCATGATGATGCAATATGTACATATAGCTAGCCTAAATAGCATGTTAGCATCGATTAGCTTGCAATCATTCAGTGACCAAATATGTCTGATTAGCACTCCACACAAGTCAATAACATCAACAAAACTCACCTTGGTGCATTCATGCACAACGTTAAAGGTTTGGTGGACCAAATGAGACAGAAAAAGAAGTGGCATAAAACACGTCCTAGAAAGTCGGAGAAAGTTATACATGTAAACCAACTAAGGTGAGTTCAAGGACCGCCAAAATTAGTAGGACAAAACGGCGCTCGCCAAATACTCGAGTCAGTGAAGCATGTTTAATATAAACAGTGTGATTTATAACAATTAGGGAGGTTTGTGTCATGTTTGTCCTCCTACAGAAACCATATTAAAACAAAAAATGTATTTTTTTCCTCTCATCTTTTTCCATTTTTCATACATTTTTGAAAAAGCTCCAAAGAGCCACTAGGGCGGCGCTAAAGAGCCGCATGCGGCTCTAGAGCCGCGGGTTGCCGACCCCTGGTCTATGCAGTAACATATTGCGTCATTTATACACCTATTATTTTGTCTACATTATAAAGGACAAACTGTAAAAATTGATTATTAATCTACTTGTTCATTTACTGTTAATATCTGCTTACTTTCTGTTTCAACATGTTCTATCTACACTTCTGTTAAAATGTAATAATCACTTATTCTTCTCTTCTTTGATACTTTACATTAGTTTTGGATGATACCACACATTTAGGTATCGATCCGATACCAAGTAGCTACAGGATCATACATTGGTCATATTCAAAGTCCTCGACCACGAATTGATTAACATGGACCCCGACTTAAACTAGTTGAAAAACGTATTCGGGTGTTGCCATTTAGTAGTCAATCGTACTGTACTGTGCAATCAATCTACTAATAAAAGTTTCAATCAATCAAGTGTGCAGGACGTATTTACTGAGTTGTCCCGATACCAAAATGTTGATACCGGTACCAAAAGGTATTCTGATACTTTTTGATACTTTTCTAAATAAAGGGGACCACAAAAAATGTCATTATTGGCTTTATTTTAACAAAAAAATCTTAGTGTACATGAAACATATGTTTATTATTGCCATTTAGTCCTTAAATAGAATAGTGAACATACTAGACAACTTGTCTTTTAGTAGTAAGTAAACAAACAAAGACTCCTAATTAGTCTATGCAGTAACATTTTGTGTAATTTATACACCTAATATTTTGTCTACATTATAAAGGACAAACTGTAAAAATGGATTATTAATCTACTTGTTCATTTACTGTTAATATCTGCTTATTTTCTGTTTCAACATGTTCTATCTACACTTCTGTTAAAATGTAATAATCACTTATTCTTCTCTTCTTTGATACTTTACATTAGTTTTGGATGATACCACACATTTAGGTATCGATCCGATACCAAGTAGCTACAGGATCATACATTGGTCATATTCAAAGTCCTCGACCACGAATTGATTAACATGGACCCCGACTTAAACAAATTGAAAAACGTATTCGGGTGTTGCCATTTAGTAGTCAATCGTACTGTACTGTGCAATCAATCTACTAATAAAAGTTTCAATCAATCAATCAATCAAGTGTGCAGGACGTATTTACTGAGTTGTCCCGATACCAAAATGTTGATACCGGTACCAAAAGGTATTCTGATACTTTTTGATACTTTTCTAAATAAAGGGGACCACAAAAAATGTCATTATTGGCTTTATTTTAACAAAAAATCTTAGTGTACATGAAACATATGTTTATTATTGTCATTTAGTCCTTAAATAAAATAGTGAACATACTAGACGACTTGTCTTTTAGTAGTAAGTAAACAAACAAAGACTCCTAATTAGTCTATGCAGTAACATATTGTGTCATTTATACACCTATTATTTTGTCTACATTATAAAGGACAAACTGTAAAAATGGATTATTAATCTACTTGTTCATTTACTGTTAATATCTGCTTATTTTCCGTTTTAACATGTTCTATCTACACTTCTGTTAAAATGTAATAATCACTTATTCTTCTCTTCTTTGATACTTTACATTAGTTTTTAGGGATGTCCGATAATGGCTTTTTGCCGATATCCGATATTCTGATATTGTCCAACTCTTTAATTACCGATACCGATATCAACCGATACCGATATATACAGTCGTGGAATTAACACATTATTATGCCTAATTTGGACAACCAGGTATGGTTGGGTTTCTGAAGTGTTCCTGAGCCCATGTGGTGATATCCTTTACACACTGATCTCGCTTGTTGATGCAGTACAGCCTGAGGGATGGAAGGTCACGGGCTTAGCTGCTTACGTGCAGTGATTTCTCCAGATTCTCTGAACCCTTTGATGATATTACGGAGCGTAGATGGTGAAATCCCTAAATTCCTTGCAATAGCTGGTTGAGAAAGGTTTTTCTTAAACTGTTCAACAATTTGCTCAGGCATTTGTTGACAAAGTGGTGACCCTCGCCCCATCCTTGTTTGTGAATGACTGAGCATTTCATGGAATCTACTTTTATACCCAATCATGGCACCCACCTGTTCCCAATTTGCCTGTTCACCTGTGGGATGTTCCAAATAAGTGTTTGATGAGCATTCCTCAACTTTATCAGTATTTATTGCCACCTTTCCCAACTTCTTTGTCACGTGTTGCTGGCATCAAATTCTAAAGTTAATGATTATTTGCAAAAAAAAAAAATGTTTATCAGTTTGAACATAAAATATGTTGTCTTTGTAGCATATTCAACTGAATATGGGTTGAAAATGATTTGCAAATCATTGTATTCCGTTTATATTTACATCTAACACAATTTCCCAACTCATATGGAAACGGGGTTTGTACATTCAAATTACTACTCTAATCTTATTTCTAATAAATGTAAACAAAAAATCACTCAAAAACTTTGAGGAAGGAAGATCATTAGGAAAAAATCATAACTCACCACTGCGGTTGAAAAAAGGCTAGATAACAAAAGTCGCTCTGAGGGAGGAGAAAAAGTTAACTCAAAATTGCAGCGTGGGAATTTCTGGATACAAGGAAGTAGACGTGGGACGAGGCATGGACATGAACATGAACATGAAGGCTAGACAGGCACGAAAGCTCGAGACAATCTGGCACAGAACAAGGGGAGGCATGAGCTTATATGGAACATGAGGGTAATGGGAAACAGGTGGAAACAATCAAGGATCAGGGATGACGTCAGACTGGTGACACAAGAGGAAGGACCCGTGATCTGAAACAAGAGGAGTTGCTTCTCAAAATAAAACATGCAAATCACAAGACAGAAAAAACCAAGACAAGACTTCTCTCACCGCGGTGTGACACGTTTCACCAATCAAATGCAGTCACTGGTCATGTGACCGCCTGGCTCTGTTTGATTGCCGCTGAAACATAAGCTTACATGAACTCAACGTCAAATTTGAGGAAGCACATCGCGGTAAGTAACGTTAGTAGATATTTTGGCTGTCACCGTAGGCTGATGTTAGCTTCCCTGCTATGAATCACTGTCAACTGTACATCGTGTGGGGACATTTATTAACGCACTGCACCCTCATAGACACGCACAGTCGCACACACACACACACACACACACACACACACACACACACACACACACACACACACGCATGCATACAAACACCAATCAGAAGTGCACAGTGTGTTCCCAGATGCAGCCCACACCTATCAGTTTATGGTTTGCGTAAAGGCTAACTTGTTATTTTCCTTCGTAATCTCTGCCTACTGAGCCTATGGTGCTGTTAAGTTATTGTGGCTCAATTTGCCTTCATTTTTTTTATGTTCATGTATTATTATTTAATATATATTATTGTTTTAGTTGCTTAAGAGATATTCCTGGCTCTGAATTTGCTCATTGCTATTTTTTATGTTTTAGTGCATTATTTGTTGCCGTCATCATTAAACGAACAGGTTACTCATCAGTTACTCAGTACTTGAGTAGTTTTTTCACAACATACTTTTTACTTTTACTCAAGTTAATATTTGGGTGACTACTCCTTACTTTTACTTGAGTAATAAATCTCTAAAGTAACAGTACTCTTACTTGAGTACCATTTCTGGCTACTCTACCCACCTCTGGTGACAAACGTCGGTCACAATGGAGATTCAATTTCAAATGTTGATGTACACATACATGCATAAACTCATGCACATAGTCACGTTTCGTCAAACATAAATGAACATTGCTGCCCTAGGGGAAAGTGGGTAACACATGGCAACCTGTATTAACCTTGTAGATAACAATCTACAAGGTTAATACAGGTTGCTTCTCTTTCTTCACCTCCATTTTTCTGCATTCTTTTGTATCTCTAGTTATTGTCACGTATATGTATTGTTGCATTCGAACAACTGTATTGTTGATTATAGAGGTAATTTATTGGTATTGTTCATTATCAATAGCGCTATTTCTATTGGTATTTGTATTGCTCCATTTGTAGTGTAATAATGCTCATTGTCATTTCTGTATTATTATTTATTTCGCTAACTGCTTCTTTGCTATCACTTTTACCATCATATTTGTACATATCTTATTTGCTGATGTTGTTATTGTTGTGTTTGCTGTTGTTGTTTTTGTCTCTCTGTCTTACCCCCCTCTTGTCCCCACAATTCCCCCCTCTGTCTCCTTTTTTTCCCTCTTTCTATCCCCTCCTGCTCCGGCCCGGCTGCACCAAAATGATAATATCAATACATTTAATCAAGTAAAATACAAATAAGGCAACTTTTGTGAAGTAAATCTGAACAGCCGACATCCACATCAACTATGATTTTCCTGAGAAGCTGGACAGGACAAAAAAAAATAAAAAAATGTTGATGTTTAGAGATGGATCGATGCCTCACTCGCCCAAAGTGTGTGCAGCGATCAATAAGAAGCCATTGTCCTTTTTTAAAGTGCAATAACTACAAATGCGTCTTAAACTTGCACTGCCAGTTGTTTGGCCACCGGTGCAGACATCCGCGACGCGACAACATTTCTCTTTGATGAAGCAGTTGTCATGACGACCGGGGCGGCTCGAAAGAACCTGTGCTGCACGGGAGAGACTCTCCCCGTGTCGGCGAGCTATAATTAAACTCAACCTGTGGCAAACGGACGCTCTAATCTCCGAGCGGCGGCTGGTTTGCGGTCGGCGGGGTTATTGCCATGTCTCTGGGATTAAAAGAGGCCGTTTGCAACCTCTACTCGGATGCCTGTGGGCGCTAACTTTCCAATGTTTTGTCAGCCTTATATCCCGCTAGGGTTGTACGGTGTACTGGTATATAATGAATCAAAAATGGTACTATACTCTGTTTGAAAAGTACCAACTCACGGCAGCGCACACACTGTCAGGTTCAAACAGTGATGACATCTATTAATCAGACAAGAAGCCAGGAAATCATGCAGAGACAAGAGTTCAATTTAGCTCATGAGGAGAACGCATGGAGCTGAACACTTAGTCACAGTCTCGCCCTACGCTCTAAGGTTCAGCCCTCTATTTATTCAGGAGTTCCACAGTCAACAACACTAAGGCCGCCTCTAAAAGGAGTGGTCACATATATTATGCAAAGCAGGTCCAGGACGCACAATACGTGACGGAATGTTTGATTGATTGATTGATTGAGACTTTTATTAGTAGGTTGCACAATGAAGTAATGTTCCGTACAATTGACCACTAAATGGTCACACCCGAATAAGTTTTTTAACTTGTTTAAGTCGGGGTCCACTTAAAGAGAGAGAGAGATCAGAAGGCAAAAGAAAAAGTATCTACATTTGATTGTTTACATTTGATTATTAACAATCCGGGGAGGGTGTTAGTTTAGGGTTGTAGCTGCCTGGAGGTGAACTTTTATTGCGGTTTTGAAGGAGGATAAAGATGCCCTTTCTTTTATACCTGTTGGGAGTGCATTCCACATTGATGTGGCATAGAAAGAGAATGAGTTAAGACCTTTGTTAGTTCGGAATCTGGGTTTAACGTGGTTAGTGGAGCTCCCCCTGGTGTTGTGGTTATGGCAGTCATTTACGTTAAGGAAGTAGTTTGACATGTACTTCGGTATCAGGGAGGTGTAGCGGATTTTATAGCCTAGGCTCAGTGCAAGTTGTTTTACTCTGTCCTCCACCCTGAGCCAGCCCACTTTGGAGAAGTGGGTAGGAGTGAGGTGGGATCTGGGGTGGAGGTCTAGAAGTAATCTGACTAGCTTGTTCTGGGATGTTTGGAGTTTAGATTTGAGGGTTTTGGAGGTGCTAGGGTACCAGTAGGTGCATGCGTAGTCGAAAAAGAGTTGAACGAGAGTTCCCGCCAGAATCCTCATGGTGGCTTTTGTTGACCAGAGAGGAGATTCCGTGGAGAAATCTCGTTCGTTGGTTGACCTTTTTGATTACTTTGGTTGCCATTTTATCACAGGAAAGATTAGCCTCTAGGATGGAACCTAGGTAGGTGACCTCATCTTTCCTTGTGACAATGCACTTTTATAGTGAAGTCACTGACTTTCTTAAGGTTGATGTGGGACCCAAATAGGATGGATTCCATTTTACCCAAGTGTATGGATAGCTTGTTGTCAGCGAGCCAGGTGCATGTTCTACAGAGCTCAGCACTGAGGATTTTCTCCACCTGGGACTTGTCCCTGTCTGATACCAGCAAGGCCGAGTCATCTGCAAACAAGAACAATTCACAGTCGCATGTCGATGACATGGGGGCCTTGTGATTTTGCCTTCGTCTGCGTGTTGGCATCTTATCTTCGTTGAGGTCCTTGAAGTCTCTGCTTCGTCTGCGTGCTGTCATCTTATCTTCGTTGAGGTCGTTGAAGTCCTTGGCTGTTATCGGGCTAAAACAAAGACAACATCTACGGCTAAAGCCAACCCTCAGACAAGAAGTTTTGTCCTTGCATAGATTAGAAAAGCCTAACTTGAGCACAATAGCTAATAACTAAAGCAACGGACTTTAAGCATACTTAAGTTAGTGTGATAATATATACATAATTATTCTAACACACACACATGGTACTTACAAGCAGACACAGTGTGTAGTGTTTCTGTCTTGCCTCTGGTGAGGGCGGTCACATTTTTTTCCGCTCCCTTCTTCTCCCTGCTTGCTCTCTTTGTTTTGTCTTGTCTGAACTTTTTTGAAGCCTCTTTCTTTGCGCTGTCCTCCAAATCTAAACATCAGACATGGAAAGGATCAGCTGGACTCTCGACGCAATTGACAAAATCTTTTCGACGAGGAAAAGAGGTTAGGGGGAGCCTGCTCCCCCACCCCACGCCTGGGCTGGCAGCGCTTCATAGCAGCAGTCGACCTCCAGGGCCCCGACTCCCCCACCCCCTCTGTTGCGAGTTGTCGTGATTATATGTAACATGTTTATGTGTGCATTGCATGGAAGTTTTTCCCCACTCCAGACTAGGCCCCCTTAGGAGCCCAGTCTAGATTAAATGTTCCATTGAGATTATAGAACATTACACACGGCACTCAAAAATATGTCAAAATGTTTTTAGTAAGACTTTGGTAAGCTATGAAGCCACACCGCTTAATGGATTGTTGGCGCATTAAAAATATGAGTATTGTTATGGTTCGTGTACAAAGATGTCAGGTTCAAACACTGATGACATCTATTAAAACAGACGAGAAGCAAGGAATCAGGCAGAGACAGAGTTAAATTTTGCTCAATTGAGGAAAGACGTTATTTGGGCTGTACTCTAGAGCGAAGTTTGGATCTGTAACTTAAGTCTAGCCCACGTGCTTCCTCTATTTATTTGGGAGGTCCCTGGTTACGTCACTGAAGCTGTCGCTGAGGGAAGGGGGTTAATCTCGACAGCTCCAGTTAGACACAATATATGATTACACAAGAAATGCAAATGTGTTGACACTGGTGATATCGCCTTGTCTCTGCTCTGTCTGCGTCACGGCGGTGTTCGGCCTTGGCGGTCAGCAGGCCGTTCCTGGGCACAGACACTGATACGAGACTGGCTTGCAATCTTTTGGACTGCCAGCTTTGCACAGACAAAGAAAAATACCACTTCAGCACAATTGACAATAATTATAGCAAAGGCCCTTAAAGGCCTACTGAAAGCCACTACTACCGACCACGCAGTCTGATAGTTTATATATTAATGATGAAATCTTAACATTGCAACACATGCCAATACGGCCGGGTTAACTTATAAAGTGCAATTTTAAATTTCCCGCTAAACTTCCGGTTCGAAACGCCTCTGAGGGTTGACGTATGCGCGTGACGTCAATCATTGAAACGGAAGTATTCGGACACCATTGAAGTCAATACGAAATAGCTCTGTTTTCATCTCATTATTCCACAGTATTCTTGACATCTGTGTTGCTGAATCTGTTGCAATTTGTTCATTGCATTATGGAGAAAGAAGCTGAGCAAGCAAAGAAGAAAGTTGTCGGTGCGAAGTGTCTATTTTGCGAGGGAAGTCAGCAACAACACGTACACAGCCGGCGCTTCTTTGTTTACATTCCCGAAAGATGCAGTCAAGATGGAAGAACTCGGACAACAGAGACTCTTGCCAGGAGGACTTTGATTTGGATACACAGTTGCGATAACGTGAGTACACAGCTGCGCTTCCAAACATTTGATCGCTTGCTATAACTAGCTCGAGCTAGTAGCTAGGAGCTAGGAGCTAGCATTAGGATTAATTTGTGGCATATTAAATATAAGCCTGGTTGTGTTGTGGCTAATAGAGTATATATATGTCTTGTGTTTATTTACTGTTGTAGTCATTCCCAGCTGAATATCAGGTCACCCCCGGCTCTCACAGCATCTTCCACTCCCCACTAGTCCTTCACTTGCACTTTCCTCATTTAAAAATATTTCATCCTCGCTCAAATTAATGGGGAAATCGTCGCTTTCTCGGTCCGAATCTCTCTCACTTCATGCGGCCATCATTGTAAACAATAGGGAACTTTGCGTATATGTTCAATTGATTACGTCACGCTACTTCCGGTAGGGGCAAGCCTTTTTTTATCAGATACCAAAAGTTGCGATCTTTATCGTCGTTGTTCTATACTAAATCCTTTCAGCAAAAATATGGCAATATCGCGAAATGATCAAGTTTGACACATAGAATAGATCTGCTATCCCCGTTTAAATAAAAAAAAATCATTTCAGTAGGCCTTTAAGCATAAAAGTTGTGTGATAATTAGGGCTGCAACTAACGATTAATTTGATAATCGATTAATCTGTCGATTATTATAATCGGATAAAAGAGACAAACTACATTTCTATCCTTTCCAGTATTTTATTGAAAAATACAAGCATACTGGCACCATGTTCTGGACATTGGGGGTGCAGCATACACCAATAATAACACAGAAATGTAACTCATCAGATCAGAACTGAATCAGATATTGTACACGTTTCTGTTGTGAATAATAAAGGATTCATTTCAGGCTGCCTCTGAATAATAGCATGAAATATTCCAGCACCTTCATAACGTTTAGTTATACTAAAGCGTCACTCAAATCTAAATATATTTATATAGCTTTATCGGGCCGGCTACATTGATCCATTATGAAACCAACCTGAGATATTTCTGTCCGTTACGTTTATTTCGAAATTGGTAACCGTGCGTTTTCTCTCTCAAAACGGAGTCAAATGTGCCGGAGAAACACTATTATCAGCCCCGCGTTGCAACAAAGGCATAACTTTATATAAAACAAAAAAAACAACAACAAAAAAATTACCAAAAAAAAATAAAAAAATAAAATAAAATAAAAGCCTCTGCGCATGCGCATAGCATAGTTCCAACGAATCGATGAATAAATTAATCGCCAACTATTTTGATAATCGATTTTAATCGATTTAATCGATTAGTTGTTGCAGCCCTAGTGATAATATATACATAACTATTCTAACAAAGGACTGCAAAATGACACCTATTAGCAGATATTATCTGCCGTTTTGTTCCGCAATATTATGTAAAACTAACTTTTTTTACCTTCTGGTACCTGCTGATGTGTATTTGGGATCTGCATGAGTCCTGAAAATTTGAACTCGTCCACCTTTGTAGTCCGTGCTGACACCGTTGTCGATAAGCTTCTTTTTCTCTATCTTCTTGTTATGTGACATTCATCCTCCGCTGTTGCCATTTTCTAATATAAAGTAGTGTAAAGTTCTTACTTATATCTGTCAGTAAACTCGCCATGAAAGCACTAAAACATACCGGTGTAGTGAGTTTACATTATTCACCCGAGGAGCTTTAGTTATTAGAGAGTTCCGGTTGAGAGACGGTTTTTCACGGGACACATTTCCGGCGTTGTTGTTGTTGCACTAGTGAGCCACGGATGACGAGATGCTGCTCCGTTATTGATTGAAGTAAAGTCTGAATGTCATTGTGGAGGGAGGTGTGGCCAGCGCGCCTGCAGCAGCAAAGGTCACCGCCTCTGTCTGTGGTGCTGAGGACGAGCACCATCGGATAGGGGCGGGGCTTTTGGATTTCACAGGTGGTACGTGTTAATCTAAAATCCAAAAATGACTGTACGAAAGCGACTTGAAGATGATGTGTAAAACATCATCTATGCAACGTTTTGACCAAAGAACCACCATTACATGTTATGTAGACCACAAGGAAGTATTTTACATTTAGAAACAATAATAATAATATGACTCCTTTAATGTGCCTTATAATCCGGTATGAAATTAGACCTGACTAGAAAATAAGGTATAAACATTCATTCAGAGCGATTATCCCAAATAAAAATGTGCTGTTTTATGTTCCTGTTGTGCAATCGAACAACAGATTGTCCTTCATTCAATGGCACTGATCAAATGTTTTGGAGAGTGCAACAAAAGGCAAAGTGTAGAAAACCTCCTAGGGGACAGCGTCCTGCAGTAGACATTTGTGTTCTGCATGACAGAGCAATTGTTGGGTTTTTTTGTACAAAATTGGTAACTGAGAAACAAATTGAGCTAAAACAAATGCTGGTTCTCAGTGGGTTATTAGTCCGTGTTGATTTGCATCTGCATATAAATAATACATTTGCTTTCAAATCAAATGAAGTCAATTCGTCTTTACAACGGGCGGCGGTGGCTCAGGAGTTGGAGCAGATCCTCCACAAACGGGAGGTTAGTGGTTGAAACCCCGCTCCCTCTATCCCAGTCACTGCTGTTGTGTCTTTGGGCAAGGCACTTCACCCACCTTGTCTCCTCGCAGCTCACACTGGTGTGTGTTAGAATAATTCTATATAAGTTATCACACAACTCTTATTCTTAAAGACCATTGCTATTGTCAGGTTCAAACACTGATGACATCTATTAAACAAGACAAGAGGCAAAGAATCAAACGGAGGCAGAATTCAATTTGGACTCGATATTGAGGAAAAAACGTGTCGACCTGTATCCTCTTACAGTGTCACCCACGCTCTCCCAAAAGATTGCACTCCTCCTTCTTTATTTGACTTTCTCCCCCCACCTGACCACAGCTGCTTCCAGAGGGCAGTGGGTCGTAAACAGCGTTGCCTTTGGTTACCGAACAGTTCAAAAGAAGAGGTCGTAAAATAGTTCAAAAAGTGTTCCATAAAATAGTTCAAAAAGGGTTCGTCAAATACTTCAAAAAGAGTTTGTCTGGAAATTGGGCAGATCCTGCCAACTGTCCGCTTTGAAGTTACAGTGGAGTTTTACGAGCCTTCCTCCTGGTAGGCCCCAAAGACAGCTCCCGTCCCCCTGCCAGGAACTCAATGTAATACGAAGCTTTTGTGATCATTTAGAAACAATTATTCTAACAGCTATATTTATCTATTGTGCTCTTTTCTGCTTCTTGCAAGGGCACACAACTTATCTTCCACGGCCTATGAAGGGGTGGCCTCGCCGCAGATGTTTTCTTTTGTGCGTACTGAGCTGCTCGCATGATATTTGTGACCCCTCCCTTTAGAGGCAGCCTCAGCGATGTAACTAGGGAACTCCCAAACTGAATAAAGCGCGTGGGACTGTTCCTCAGAGCGTAGGGTGAGACTGTAACTGAGTGTGCAGTTCCATGCGTTCTCCTCATGAGCAAAAATGAACTCTGTCTCTGCCTGATTCTTTGCTTCTTGTTCTGTTTAATAGATAGTTCGGTGCTTAAACCTGACAGTGTGTGAATGGAGAAATATTTGGTTGTGGTTGGAGAAATTGTTAGTCAGTTTACTCCTGGGCAGCTACAAAAGCCAAAAGCAGTGAAGTTGTCACGTTGTGTAAATGGTAAATAAAAAGAGAATACAATGATTTGCAAATCCTTTTCAACTTATATTCAATTGAATAGACTGCAAAGACAAGATATTTCATGTTCACACTGAGAAACTTTTTTTTTTTTTTTGCAAATAATCATTAACTTAGAATTTAATGGCAGCAACACATTGCAAAAAAGTGGTCACAGGGGCATTTTTACCACTGTGTTACATGGCCTTTCCTTTTAACAAGACTCAGTAAACGTTTGGGAACTGAGGAGACACATTTTTCAAGTGGAATTCTTTCCCATTCTTGCTTGATGTACAGCTTAAGTTGTTCAACAGTCCGGGGGTCTCCGTTGTGTTATTTTAGGCTTCATAATGCACCACACATTTTCAATGGGAGACAGGTCTGGACTACAGGCAGGCCAGTCTAGTACCCGCACTCTTTTACTAAGAAGCCACACTGTTGTAACACGTGGCTTGGCATCTTGCTAAAATAAGCAGGGGCGTCCATGATAACATATGTTGCTCCAAAACCTGCATGTACCTTTCAGCATTAATGGCACCTTCACAGATGTGTTAGTTACCCATGTCTTGGGCACTAATACACCCCCATACCATCACACATGCTGGCTTTTACACTTTGCGCCTAGAACAATCCGGATGGTTCTTTTCCTCTTTGGTCCAGAGGACACGACGTCCACAGTTTCCAAAAACAATTTAAAATGTGGACTCGTCGGACCACAGAACACTTTTCCACTTTGCATCAGTCCATCTTAGATGAGCTCTGGCCCAGCGAAGCGGAGTTTCTGGGTGTTGTTGATAAATGGCTTTCGCTTTGCATAGTAGAGTTTTAACTCGCACTTACAGATGTAGCGACCAACTGTAGTTACTGACAGTGGTTTTCTGAAGTGTTCCCGAGCCCATGTGGTGATATCCTTTACACACTGATATCGCTTGTTGATGCAGTACCGCCTGAGGGATCGCAAATCCGTAGTATCATCGCTTACGCGCAGTGATTTCTCCAGATTCTCGGAACCTTTTGATGATATTGCGGAGCGTATATGGTGAAATCCCTAAATTCCTTGCAATAGCTGGTTGAGAAATGTTGTTCTTAAACTGTTGGACAATTTGCTCACGCATTTGTTGACAAAGTGGTGACCCTCGCCCCGTCCTTGTTTGTGAATGACTGAGCATTTCATGGAATCTACTTTTATACCCAATCATGGCACCCACCTGTTCCCAATTAGCCCGTTCACCTGTGGGATGTTCCAAATAAGTGTTTGATGAGCATTCCTCAACTTTCTCAGTCTTTTTTGCCACTTGTGCCAGCTTTTTTGAAACATGTTGCCTGCATCGAATTCCAAATGAGCTAATATTTGCAAAAAATAACAAAGTTTACCAGTTTGAACGTTAAGTATCGTGTCTTTGCAGTCTATTCAATTGAATATAAGTTGAAAAGGATTTGCAAATCATTGTATTCTGTTTTTATTTACCATTTACACAACGTGACAACTTCACTGGTTCTGGGTTTTGTATAACTAGAGATGTGTCTTACCAACACTCATGTGTGAATGAATAATGGGGCCTCAGTGTGAAGCATGTTGGGTCAGTGGAAAAACGCACTGCATAAATCCATCAAATTATTATTAATTATCATTAATCGATAATGCAATCAAAGCAGAGAGTGCACTCCCATTCATTGTTCTACAAAATAACAAGGGGACAAGAACACATAATCCCCCCCCCGGCTGCTGTGGCTTTATTAGCGTCCTGACGTTACCGAGGCACAAGTCAGCGCCGCAGACACCCAAACAAACCCAGCTGGAAGGTTCTGAGAGTTCTTCATCGTAAATAAAAGACTTGCTTCCTGAATATTAATGTGTACCACCTGATTAAATTATTAATAAAAAATAACACATATAATGCTGTGCACCACTTGATTAAATTAACAATAATAATAATAACAAATATAATGCTGAGTACCATCTGATTAAATTATTAATAATAATAATAACAAATATAATGCTGTGTACCATCTGATTAAATTATTAATAATAATAATAACACATACAGTATAATGCTGTGTACCCTCTGATTAAATTATTAATAATAATAATAATGACAAATATAATGCTGTGAACCACCTGATTAAATTAATAATAATAATAACAAATATAATGCTGTGTACCACCTTTTTAAATTATTAATAATAAAAACAAATATAATGCTGTGCACCACCTGATTAAATTATTAATAACAAATATAATGCTGTGTGCCACCTGATTACATTATTATTAATAATAATAATAACAAATATAATGCTGTGTACCACCTTTTTAAATTATTAATAATAAAAACAAATTTAATGCTGTGCACCACCTGATTAAATTATTAATATCAAATATAATGCTGTGTACCACCTAATTACATTATTTTTAATAATAATAACAAATACAATTCAGTGCACCACCTGATTAAATTATTAATAATAATAATAACAAATACAATGCTGTGTACCATCTGATTAAATTATTATTAATAATAGTAACACATATAATGCTGTGCACCACCTGATTAAATTAAGAAGAATAATAACAAATATAATGCTGTGTACCATCTGATTAAATTATTAATAATAATAATCAAACATATAATGCTGTGTACCACCTGATTACATTATTAATAATAATAATAATAACAAATATAATGCTGTGTACCACCTTTTAAAATTATTAATAATAATAAAAACAAATATGCTGTGCACCATCTCATTGAATTATTAATAATAATAACACATATAATGCTGTGTACCACCTGATTAAATCATTAATAATAATAACAAATATAATGCTGTGTACCACCTTTTTAAATTATTAATTATAATAAAAACAAATATAATGCTGTACACCACCTGATTAAATAATTAATAATAATAATAACAATTAAAATTCTGTGCACCACCTGATTGAAATATTAATTATATTAATAATAATAACAAATAAAATGCTGTGTACCACCTTTTTAAATTATTAATAATAATAAAAACAAATATAATGCTGTGCACCACCTGATTAAATTATTAATAACAAATATAATGCTGTGTACCACCTGATTAAATTATTATTAATAATAATAACAAATATAATGCTGTGTAACACCTTTTTAAATTATTAATAATAATAAAAACAAATATAATGCTGTGCACCTCCTGATTAAATTAATAATAATAATAATAATAACACATATAATGCTGTGCACCACCTGATTAAATTATGAATAGTAATAATAACAAATATAATGCTGTGTACCACCTGATTAAATTATTATTAATCATAATAAAAACTAATATAATGCTGTGCACCTGCTGATTAAATGAATAATAATAATAACAAATATAATGCTGTGCACCACCTGATTAAACTATTAATAATAATAATATCAAATATAATTATGTGTACCACCTGATTAAATAAATATTAATAATAATAACAAATACAATTCTGTGCACCACCTGATTAAAATATTAATTATATTAATAAAAATAACAAAATATAATGCTGTGTACCACCTGATTAAATTATTATTAATAATGATAATACTGTGCACCACCTGATTAAATTATTAGTAATAATAATAACAAATATAATACTACCCGTGAAGCTTGTCCTCTCAATGATCATTGTGTCTCGTCGTCGCTGTGCTTTATTATGAATAAAAAGTGGCCCGTTGCGTAAGAGTGCAAGACTGGAGGTGATATAAGACATGCTGAGATGGACATGCATGATGGCGACATGTTCTCAGTGGAAGAGCGTGACTGGCATACAGAACGAACAAATCAGACCCGTCGAGTTGGCATTAACTGTTTTATATATTTATTTTTTTTACCTGTAAAGCGTCTTTGAGTACACTGAAAAGCGCTATACCAAATAAAATGTATTATTATTATTATTATTAGCCGTCACCGAAAGCCTCCAAACATCAGGAATCGTTGAGCCGCCTTGAACTCACCGTAGTTTGTTTACATGTACCACTTTCTCCGACGCTGCCACAGAAAGACGTGTTTTATGCCACTCTTTCTTTGTCTCATTTTGTCCACCAAACGTTTTATACTGTGCGTGAATGCACAAAGGTGAGCTTTGTTGATGTTATTGATTTGCTGGAGTGCTCATCAGGCATATTTGGTCAATGCATGACTGTAAGCTAATCGGTGCTAACATGCTAAATAGGCTAGCTGTATGTACATATTGCATCATCATGCCTCATTTGTAGTTATATTTGAGCTCATTTAACTTCCTTTACTTATGACATCTTTGCTAATATAGACACTTTACATCATGTGTTGTCTTCATTACAACACTTATATAAGACTTTTAAAGTCATTTTGATAGTAGGCTAATATAGCTAATATAGACACTTACATCATGTGTTGTCTTCATTACAACACTTATATAAGACTTTTAAAGACATTTTGATAGTAGGCTAATATAGCTAATATAGACACTTACATCATGTGTTGTCTTCATTATAACACTTATATAAGACTTTTAAAGTCATTTTGATAGTAGGCTAATACAGCTAATATAGACACTTACATCATGTGTTGCCTTCATTACAACACTTATATAAGACTGTTAAAGTCATTTTGATAGTAGGCTAATACAGACACTTTACATCATGTGTTGTCTTCATTATAACACTTATATAAGACTTTTAAAGTCATTTTGATAGTAGGCTAATACAGCTAATATAGACACTTACATCATGTGTTGCCTTCATTACAACACTTATATAAGACTTTTAAAGTCATTTTGATAGTAGGCTAATACAGCTAATATAGACACTTACATCATGTGTTGTTTTCATTATAACACTTATATAAGACTTTTAAAGTCATTTTGATAGTAGGCTAATATAGCTAATACAGACACTTTACATCATGTGTTGTCTTCATTATAACACTTATATAAGACTTTTAAAGTCGTTTTGATTGTAGGCTAATACAGCTAATATAGACACTTACATCATGTGTTGTTTTCATTATAACACTTATATGAGACTGTTAAAGTCATTTTGATAGTAGGCTAATACAGCTAATATAGACACTTACATCATGTGTTGCCTTCATTATAACATTTACAATTTTTTGTGGCTCCAGACAGATTTTTTTTGTGTATTTTTGTTCCAAAATGGCTCCTTCAACATTTTGGGTTGCCGACCCTCTGTCCTAGGGTGTCGTCTAATGGCGGTGATGCACCGTACATTTCAGCCGTTAATTTGTGTGGTTCAATCATCATCCCGCTCATTCAATTAGCCGCCACCTAATCCGCCGTGAGTGGATGAGGCGATACCCCAGTCCCCGGCGCCGGCCGGGCAGCAAAACCAATCTGACGCTCGTCCGCGTCGCCCGCTGATTGATGAGAGGCGTCATAAATGCAATTATGTCGATATTGAGCGCCCGCTTTATAAGAGATTGCGTTACGAGCGCCATCTTGGAGGGTTATGAGGTCCTCCAAACACGACTCATGTGGGATTACATAGTTTGAGCGAGGACTTGAAAGTAAGTGAGTGAGGCAGGACTCAGGAGAGACCCTTCCGCTGCTCCCTAGCAACTTTCTCGAGTGCATAACGTAAGTAAATTGTGGTCGTCATAGTAACCCATGCGGTCTAGAAGCAGCGAGATGCCACATTATTTTGATTAAAAACGGCTTGTGTGAAATCCCTGAGGTGGCGGCATGATAAACATTCCTCTAGTTTCCATGCGCTTGGACAGGATTCCCTTTTTACCACCTCGGTCTTTCATTTTAAAGCCACCGTTTATAATCTTGCTCGAAAATAGCACCTTTTGTTTGGAGCTGTCGCATGCAATTAGAGTATTGTCTGTTGTTTCCAAGGCGACCATGCATCCCTATGGTGTCTATTGGCTGTACACACGAGCCATATTGTGTTAGCGTTTAGAATTGCCGGTGGGGCAACTAGGTGCAAAGGCGGAAAGTTCGGAAAGTTTTCTTTCTAGAAACGTATGTGTGGAGGGGGGGCGTGGCCTGCGGGCCTGCCGCGGAACGGGGTGTGCAAGGACCGGCCTCGAAGACAGCGAGAAGTGAGTAGATGGCCCAGGTGCACTGCAAAAACGGAAATCCAAGTAAGATGAAATATCTCAAATAAGGGTGATATTTGCTTATTTTCTGTCTGATAAGATAATTCTTCTCACTAAGCAGATTTTATGTTAGAGTGTTTTACTTGTTTTAAGGGTTTTGGTCCTAATGCCTGGTTCACACCAACGGCGCTTGCCGCGCTTTAAAGCGGCGAGCAAAGCGCCGTCATTTTTGTCAATTTTCCCACGAATATCCCGATCTCTGAAGTAATGTTATGCTTTGATACGCTCTGATACGCTCTGATACGAATTAGTTGCCGCTTTGTTACCGTTCCTCACGCTTTGATCCCGCTTTGATACGCTTTAAATCACGCTTTGATACGTTTTATTACGCTTTATTGAACTTTATTACGCTTTGATGCGATCCCGACGCTTTAAATCAGGCTCTGACACGATTATCAAGCTCTGTTGTGCATTGTTACAACAAAAATAAGAAAAAAATGTGAAAAACTCAGTATACTGTTTTCCACACATTTTTTATATTCATTTCTTTTTTCAATTTCTTTTTTTTTCGTTATATTATGTTTTATATCTTCATTTCTTTTATTTTTGTCATCTTAATAAATATCTATCTTTCATTTCTTATGCTAGTTGAAAATAATAAAAGGCAATTATCCACACATTTTTTATATTCATTTTTTTTTCAATTTCTCTTTTTTTCTCGTTATATTATGTTTTATATCTTCATTTCTTTTATTTTTGTCATCTTAATAAATATCAATCTTTCATTTCTTATGCTAGTTGAAAATAATAAAAGGCAATTATCCACACATTTTTTATATTCATTTCTTTTTTCAATTTCTCTTTTTTTTTCGTTAAATTATGTTTTATATCTTCATTTCTTTTATTTTTGTCATCTTAATAAATATCTATCTTTCATTTCTTATGCTAGTTGAAAATAATAAAAGACATTTCTTTTATAAAACGTAACATATTCTCTTTATTATTAACATTTTCATACAGAAAAATTATATTTGACACAATTGTGTCTCATAATTAAAACAGACGACAGCCAAATGGACTTTGCTGTTTTATTTTCAATGAAACAATAGAAAACACGTACTCATATAGTAGTACAGTTGGCACAGTACAGCAAACTGACAGTTAATATTTAAACATTTGACATTTCTAACAATTTTGAACAGAAATAGTTCATGCACATTCAGATGAATTCTTCAAAATTACTATTAAAAAATGTTTGGCCGGGGGCCCGGCTGTATATATGCGCGCTAATTGACTGAAAGAGCACGCACTTGGCGCGATGATGTCATGTTATCCATGGAAAAATGCATTTTTAGACCATATGATTTGCCTGAGCGGCTAGGAGACCCCGAGAGTAACAAGCGGTTGCCTTGTTGCCTTTCCATTAAGAACAATAAACTAGTTTTTAGTATAAGTTTTCTGGTTTCAAGAAATGTAATGCCGAGCGCATATCATTATGTCAAGATAATGGCACTAGCATTTACTTCATTTAAGAATATTTTTCAACATATCAAGCAAAAAGGTCTCATTAGTTTTTTCTATCAAGAAAAGTGCACTTGTTATTAGTGAGAATATACTTATTTTAAGGTATTTTTGGGTTCATTGAGGTTAGCTAATTTTACTTGTTTTGGAAAGTCTTGACAAGCCAAATTTTCTTGTTCTATTGGCAGATGATTTTGCTTTGTTCAAGTAAAATATCCCTAATTTTTTGTAATTTTTGTTCTTGTTTTTGAACACTGACTTTTTGCAGTGTGGGCCTTGTTATCTAATCACCTGTCGCCTAGTCTATAAAATCCGCTACACCTCCCTGATACCGAAGTACATGTCAAACTACTTCCTTAACGTAAATGACCGCCATAACCACAACACCAGGGGGAGCTCTACTAACCACGTTAAACCCAGATTCCGAACTAACAAAGGTCTGAACTCATTCTCTTTCTATGCCACATCAATGTGGAATGCGCTCCCAACAGGTATAAAAGAAAGGGCATCTCTATCCTCCTTCAAAACCGCAATAAAAGTTCACCTCCAGGCAGCTACAACCCTAAACTAACACCCTCCCCGGATTGCTAATAATCAATTGTTAATAATCAAATATAAACAATCAAATGCAGATACTTTTTCTTATGCCTTCAGATCTCTCTCTCTCTCTCTCTTTCTCTCTCTCTCTCTCTGTCCACTACTTGCTGTCCATATCCTACCCCCCCCCCCTCCCCTCCACAACCCTGATTGTAAATAATGTAAATAATTCAATGTGATTATCTTGTGTGATGACTGTATTATGATGATAGTATATATGATAGTATATATCTGTATCATGAATCAATTTAAGTGGACCCCGACTTAAACAAGTTGAAAAACTTATTCGGGTGTTACCATTTAGTGGTCAATTGTACGGAATATGTACTTCACTGTGCAACCTACTAATAAAAGTCTCAATCAATCAATCAAAAAAAAAAGCCTTTATTAGCAGCAGCCGGAACGAGACACGTGGTGGGAGTTGGAGTGGGAGCCAGAGAGAGAGAGAGAGAGAGACATGAACAAAGAGAAAGACATTTTGCTGGAAAGCAAAAGCCTCTCCACATTTATGCAAATAAAACAGTGTTCTACCCTGAAATCCGGGCTCTCGTAGCAGTGTGTGGTGGTCCGAGGAACCCACTAGAGGACAACCTCTGCAGTATGCTACAGAACTTTGCTGATTCACATCGCGCCGCATAGTAAAAAGCTCATCTCTCCGGGTACGGCCTCATGAAACATTCAGGAGCGAATGCATTATTGAATAGATGCGTTCTCTCGTGCTAAGAAAGTACAACAACAAAAAAAGCAGTTCCAACCAAGCTGGTGTGTTTATTACAATTCAAATGACATGCAGACGCGATCCATATTTAGAGTAGGACGGCTGGAAAAGGTCGAATTTGTAACGAGTCGGTCTGTGTTGTGCATCCACAAAAACAAAGCCTTTTAGTCCACAGAAACACGGCTGGCAAAGCAAAGGTCAGCAGTTGTTGGCTTTTTCAGAACCCAAATGTTACCCACTTCCCGATGTCTTCTTATCGCTGACGGAATTTTTTTTTTTGGCAGTCTGAGCTGCTGAAGGTTAAGATAGCAAAGTGTATTTCTGGTCTCGTCGTTCGTCCTCGTCCCCGACAGAATTGCGACACGGCTGGATCAAAGGAGACGTTAAATCAGGTTGTTTTAGCAAATAATCATGCTGCAAGATCTAGCATGTTGCATTCAATGTTGATTCCCATTCATTTCCCATTCATTCCCATGGAAAGTTTCCAACTTTGAATATTCCCGGAATTTTGCAACCCTACTGTGGGGGGAGATGGGGCCAGCGCTGCCTGCAGGAGCAAAGGTCACCGCCTCTGTCCATGGTGCTGAGGACAGAGCGCCATCTGACGTGGGCGTGGCAGTGCTGACGGCGAGACACAGCTGGCAGGTGATTAGATTTCACAGGTGGTACGTGTTATTCTGATCATCTGTTGTCTTTAACAGTAGGCGGCCGGGAGCAGGAGGGGGGAGAGGATACGGACGTGACTGAAAAGTCACGTTCTGCGGGAGGAAGACTTGGAGAAAAATCTATGCACATTAACGGAATTTTTGGGCAAATTGTTTGTCCGTCTGAGGTGCTGAAAGTTAAGATAGCGAAGTGTATTTCTGGTCTTGTCGTCCTCGTCCGGACAGAAGGGCGACACGGCAGTGATGGAGGAATGCACAGTGCAGGGTTGAAATTCTACTGAATTTGCATGAAATCAGGTTGTTTTAGCTAATAATCATGCTGCAAGATCTAGCATGTTGCATTCAATGTTTATTCCCATTAATTTCCCGTTAATTCCCATATATTCCCATGGAAAGTTTCCAACTTTGAATATTCCCGGAATTTTGCAACCCTACTAATCGCTGACGGAATTTTTTTGCTAACTGTTTGTCCGTCTGAAGTGCTGAAGGTTAAGATAGCGAAGTGTATTTCTGGTCTCGTCGTCCTCGTCCGGACAGAAGGGCGACACGGCAGTGATGGAGGAATGCACAGTGCAGGGTTGAAATTCTACTGAATTTGCATGAAATCAGGTTGTTTTAGCTAATAATCCTGCTGCAAGATCTAGCATGTTGCATTCAATGTTTATTCCCATTAATTTCACATTAATTCCTGTTAATTCCCATTGAAAGTTTCCAACTTTGAATATTCCAGGAATTTTGCAACCCTACTTATCGTTGACGGAATTTTTTGCAAATTGTTTGTCCGTCTGAGGTGCTGAAGATTAAGATAGCGAAGTGTATTTCTGGTCTTGTCGTCCTCGTTCGGACTGAAGGGCGACACGGCAGTGATGGAGGAATGCATAGTGCAGGGTTGAAATTCTACTGAATTTGCATGAAATCAGGTTGTTTTAGCTAATAATCATGCTGCAAGATCTAGCATGTTGCATTCAATGTTTATTCCCATTAATTTCCCATTAATTCTTGTTAATTCCCGTTAATTCCCATATATTCCCGTTTATTCCCATGGAAAGTTTCCAAACTTTGAATATTCCCGGAATTTTGCAACCCAATTTATCGCTGATGGAATTTTTTTGCAAATTGTTTGTCCGTCTGAGGTGCTGAAGATTAAGATAGCGAAGTGTATTTCTGGTCTTGTCGTCCTCGTTCGGACTGAAGGGCGACACGGCAGTGATGGAGGAATGCACAGTGCAGGGTTGAAATTCTACTGAATTTGCATGAAATCAGGTTGTTTTAGCTAATAATCATGCTGCAAGATCTAGCATGTTGCATTCAATGTTTATTCCTATTAATTTCCCGTTAATTCACATATATTCCCGTTAATTCCCATGGAAAGTTTCCAACTTTGAATATTCTCGGAATTTTGCAACCCTACTTATCGCTGACGGAATTTATTTGCAAATTGTTTGTCCGTCTGAGGTGCTGAAGATTAAGATAGCGAAGTGTATTTCTGGTCTTGTCGTCCTCGTCCGGACTGAAGGGCGACACGGCAGTGATGGAGGAATGCACAGTGCAGGGTTGAAATTCTACTGAATTTGCATGAAATCAGGTTGTTTTAGCTAATAATCCTGCTGCAAGATCTAGCTTGTTGCATTCAATGTTTATTCCTATTAATTTCCCGTTAATTCACATATATTCCCGTTAATTCCCCGGGAAAGTTTCCAACTTTGAATATTCCCGGAATTTTGCAACCCTACTTATCGCTGACGGAATTTTTTTTGCAAATTGTTTGTCCGTCTGAGGTGCTGAAGATTAAGATAGCGAAGTGTATTTCTGGTCTTGTCGTCCTCGTCCGGACTGAAGGGCGACACGGCAGTGATGGAGGAATGCACAGTGCAGGGTTGAAATTCTACTGAATTTGCATGAAATCGGGTTGTTTTAGCTAATAATCATGCTGCAAGATCTAGCATGTTGCATTCGATGTTTATTCCCATTAAGTTCCCGTTAATTCCCATATATTCCCGGTAATTCCCATGGAAAGTTTCCAACTTTGAATATTCCCGGAATTTTGCAACCCAATTTATCGCTGATGGAATTTTTTTGCAAATTGTTTGTCCGTCTGAGGTGCTGAAGGTTAAGATAGCGAAGTGTATTTCTGGTCTCGTCGTCCTCGTCCGGACTGAAGGGCGACACGGCAGTGATGGAGGAATGCACAGTGCAGGGTTGAAATTCTACTGAATTTGCATGAAATCAGGTTGTTTTAGCTAATAATCATGCTGCAAGATCTAGCATGTTGCATTCAATGTTTATTCCCATTAATTTCCAATTA